>NW_028186801.1:2825920-2833991 GCF_003343005.1 Rhea americana | reverse complement strand
ATATATAAAACCAATGTCCCTTCTTCACATTTGCCCCTTTACCACACCTTGAATTTTCCTCTAGGCAGGATGTGAGGGCCTCCTCCAGACAGGAGCTTTTACCTTTGGCCTTGTATCTGGTGGTGYAGATACACGAGAAGGCAGCCGACAGGATAATTACCCAATTCAAGCATGGATGAATCCACAGATGGAGTATTCCGTCTGAGTGTGCTTTCTTTAAACAAACAAAGAATAAACAAAACACTTCTTAAGTTAGAGTAAATGCAAATAAAAATACAGAAGGTTTGGAATATGGAACTAGGGCTTAAGAGTAGGAGAAGTACATTTATTATGGCTTAGAGAATAAATGACACATAATGGGCTTTCTTGTACTTGTGCATGCAGTATGTGCATAAATGAGCAAAAAAATTACGGTAAAGGCTTAAAAGTCATTCAACAGTTACATAATACTGTTTGTGAAATTCTATGAGTCAAACASAATTTAAAATAGTTATTATCATTTTTCTAAATTTGTTTAATTTGCCTTTATAGTAATAGTGACTGGAAGGAAAAATAAAACATTGCTGTGGCAAAAGTACATAAGCTCAAAATGGTTTAAAGGGAAGTAGATTTTTTTTTTGCTTTAAATATTTTAGCATTAATTCAGAGTGTATGATGCACTGTAGACGCCTGTGGCAACTGCATGTTCTTGCAGTCACAAGACTGTGAAACACAGATCAATATTACAGAAGGGCTATAATCAACATGCAGATTAATGAACAGGACTGTATCCACCAGAGAACAGTAGAACAAAGACTAGTAGAGCAATTTAATTGCTGGGTTACTACTAAATCYCAGCTTTCTATCAATCTCTCTCCATTATAACTATTGATGTATAGCAGACATTAGGAAGAAAACAATAACATAGTAATTCAGAATGACTGAGGTTCAAGTGAGTGGGGAAGCTTCATGAAAAATAAAGTCAGGATTATTTTGTACTTCCAGCTCTGTTTAAAGATCCAAGAGGTTATTCCTAATTCTGTCTTTGAGTGAGACCTTGTCTTAATCCTTTTGCTCAGAATAGTATTAGTAAAGCAAATTAATAGTTAAGTAAAACCTTCCTGGGCCAATTTTAAGTCTATCAGTTTCAATGTGCTGTTGTATAAAAGTTCCAAATTTCATTAATTCAATTAACTGAAGTGCTATAGAAAATTAGGGGTGGAAATGACCTCTAGGTATGTATTATTTAGCTCAGTTACCTGTAATGAAAGCTTGTTAATTCCATTAGACTATCTTTTTAATGTTTTCTCTGGAGCTTTTTATAGAAACACGGTTCAGCAGTTTCTGAAGAGGCTGTTCTTCGCTTCCATAGGCTCCACTTGTGGGACGCTTTCTTGCACACTTACCCTTAAATTTCCTGCTGCTTCATGTACTTTCTTCTTTTCCTCAACTTATTAATAATCCTTCAGGTTTTTGAATATTGCTCCTTCATAGTCATATCCATTCATATTTATACCTTATTAAAACCCTCTCTTTCTTGATTGGCAAAGCTGAGTACYAGGCTTGCTTCTTCTGGCATTACAGCACTGCCAGCTAATTCCTTTCCCTCCCTGTTACCATTTTTTCTCTTCAGCTAATCCCTATAGAAACATGATTGTTAATTACAGCTCTCTAAATTCCTTCCTAGTACGTGGAGGAGAACTAAACCCCAGGATGTGATCCCTTAGCTTATTCAACACAAAATTGCACTGACTTCCTAATGGCCATTATGGTTTATTACAAACTCATCTCCAGTTGGCTGTTTATACAGCACCTTCTCAGCTCTCAAATGATTTTTTCATTTTTTTTACCTCATTGCTTTCCAAATCTCTGTTGTGTTGACCGTCTGTATTTTTATTAACTATTACCACATGAAAAAAACAGATTCTTACTGGTCCCATTTCACTTATTATGGTACCTTTAAGACAGCTTCTCATGAAAAATATATTTAACATTTTCAGCTTAACTCTGATTTTACTGTTAACTACACTTCCACAAGTTCTGTATATCACCACAGTTATTCTGTATGACCGATACATTTGAAAACTGTATGTGACATTTCTCCTAGCTCATGTTATCTGCCCTGCTCTTTCTAATTTATAGGTAGCCAAGTACACATGGCATTTGCTCATTGTTCATTATGTCATATTGTAAGACATCCCTGTTTTATTTTTTGAAAATTTATATTGAAAGTACAAGTCAATATAAAATTTTTGTTGAATCCTAAAGAAGATTAATCTTCTGCCACCTTTCTTTCTCTCTTTTGCAATCTCTTAAGCCCAGTTTAAAGCTCATACAACAGGAAACATTTTCCTCCTGTCACTAGTACTCTACTTTGCTTCTTCCCTACATTATCTCTGCATCAACAAATGGACACTGACTAGTTTGCCTGTGCCTTTGTTCACACTTGGAGGATTATCCAGAGAGGATTGCCTGAGAGGATCCAGCTTTTCATTTCCCTTTCAAGGTCACTAAAGTCACCTGAGAGCCTCCTCTACCTCGCTCCAGTCAGAGGTCTGCATACGAGTGGAAATTCCCCAGCACTTTCCAGAGGATCCTTTGACCTTCTTGTCACAACTCCTGTCCTGGCACCCGCCAGGCAACATACCGGCCTGTTCTCTTTATCTGGGTCACAGATGGCCCAAGCCACATTCTTCACTTACTCGCCGAAGGAACATCCATGAGATAAATTAGAACAGATGTACCGCAACTTTTTCGTTTGGCATTTACACCACCCTCTGGTCTAATTAATCCTGACATTGCGACCATCATATTATGAACCGCATCAAAGGAATGAAATAGCAGATTGTCCTCTCGACAGCAAATATGTTTATTTTCCCTTCTAGTCAGACAAGCTTTTATTTTCCCTTTCTGTGAGACAAGCTCTTATTTTTTCCTACTGTCTCTAAACTTATAATACTAAGAGAAAACCTCACGAACCTCAGACACTGAGGTTTGTTTAAATTCCCATGAAGGAAAAAGTGATTACACTTAAGAAAAAAAAGTCTACTTTCAAACATCTCTTCTGATATAGAATTCCCTATCACGATTCTAATTCGTTTTCCTGGTAATAAGGTACTGTGCTAACAATTTTGGGTGGCTGTTAATAATATATGTGGCAGTTATACATATTTTATACTAAAGGATGTCTTAAAAGCTACATCTTTATAGGTAATAACTTACTTAGAAAAACACTTTCTTGAATTATTTATACTTATTTGAAACAACAAAATCAACTATCTTTTCATAAGGTCAGGTACCAAACAAGAGCTATTAATAATGCAGTTACATATCCTGGGAATAAGGTGCCTGAATATTTATTTTTTAATCACATAAGAGAGTCAGTTATCTTCAGTATAATTAACCAAGCAAGACTTGTCTATAATGCATTCTACTATGACTTCACAGGTTAATAGAAAATTTACTAGAAGGGTAATATCTAAGACAGCTCTATMTGTCTGTCTACCAGCAGAAACGCAATGGGAAAGATATTAAGTTTTGCCAAAACATATCTCTTCCTCTGAAAACTTCAAAAATAGCAACCACTGTCAAAATTGTTATTTTGAAAAAATTACAAAACAATTAGAACATTTTTGTCAATGGTAACAATTGACATCATCAGRTGATAATCAACATCATCAGACCGAAACAGAAAAAGAAATCCTTCAGAAATCTAGCCCCATAGGGAGAGTCATGTGAACAGGCAACCACACCAGATTTAATAGCCCTGATTCTTCATTGCTTTGCACTTATTGCCATTGCCTGCAAACAGTGCAAAATTCTCTATCAGTAGTTTCTGACATTTTCACAGAACCCTTGCCAAGTATTCTTTATCACTACTCATATATTTCCATAAGAAGAGGAGGTTTTCTTGGATAGTTCCTTGTGTCTTTCCTGCTGAGGAGGGGAGGAAAAAGAAGCATTTTGTGGAATTCTGCAGCCAACAAGTTTGGCAGATCTCCAGGTTCATCAGTGGAAAGCAATGACAGAAATGCTTGTTCCTTACCATCAGCCTGTACTCCGGCACCTTCTGGCCACTTGCAGGAACAAAGTTTCCAGGGATGCCTTTAGTTTTGGCCATATTTAGGGTGGACAATACAAAATATTATACCACTGGAAAATTTCCAAGGAGGCAGAGTGGRAGCAATTTTGTGTGACTTCAGGCCAGTCCTCTTGCTACCATCTTTGGCTCTGCCTTTTGATGAACACTGAAGCCACAAGACATGGCAGAAGTATTTGACACTTTCTGTATGAAGGARGGGAAGATGTATGCATGAGAATATTGTTATTTAGCAGTTATTGCTCAATGACATTTGAGTTTTTGCAATATTGTCACATACTAAGAATAAGAAATAGGAGTGAGCTGTTTCTTTTTCCTGAATGAACGATTCCCAAATCCAGGAGCAGCTTTAATAATTTCTGAGAAAATGCTCATAAGAAAACTTATAAACAGATATTCTCCATTGGCTCCCATTTCCATCCTGAAGCTATCTCCCTTCTAGCATAAATTTAACATTACTTCGTCTATATCTATGAAGCTAATTTTCATGCTCAATAAAGAGTTACGAAAGTGAGATTGGAGAAACTGTTTACATTCAGAGAACAAAACTCACAGCATCTTAATTTCCCTACCCAAGTATTTTCTTTGTCCTTCTCTTTTGGTCTCTGTCACCACATTCATGCTTCTGTAAGCAGGAAGGTCTGATGCACACTGCTGCATACCAGGACTCTCCTTTCTTTGAATATTTTTGCAGTCAGTGCGTCTCCTATGAGTATCTGCGTCAGTTGCTTAAGAGGGTCATAAACATCTGTGAAGGCAGTATTGAAGAGAGGAGTGAAGCAAGGAATGCTGAACGAATCCTTGAACSTACTTTTTTCCATGTTATTGCCCATCCGTGCACATGAGATAGTGCCAATTTTCAAACACTCGTGTTTGCATTTGTGAAGTGTGTTTTTCCAGTACACATGAGTGCATATGCTAGGATGAATGCATGCTTGGATAGATAATACTATATTTCTTTCATAACCACTTGGTTTATATTATGTCAAACTGAAAGCATGAAACCATTTATTCTGCAGTTCTTCATTGTTATGGTAAAAAAATAGAGAGAAATATTCACATAGACAGTCCTTGAGTGTTATTTCCTTTTGTGTTTGATTTTGTTCCTGGCTGAGGAAGGTGCAACTTTTTGAAAAGAGATAGGAACTACTGTTGTGGAGAAATCAGTAGGTTGTGAAAGCAAACAGTCATTTCCCAGTCAGAGGAGGAAGAAACTCCCAAACCTTCTCTCTTTTTTGGCTGCAATTTTGATACAAATCTGGGTAGAATTAGATTGCTGCTGTCATTTATATAAGGATTGTGGCAAAATTTGTGGTTGGAATTTTGTTACACCATAGTGACAAGTAGGACCTGGTCTAATACTTACTAACTCTCATCAGATCTTTCCAAATAGCTTCAGATTTGCTGGCCTCTGGTGAATGCTGCACAATAGTTTCTGATTTCTTTTCTGTGAATACCTTAAAGCTTCATTAAGAAGCTTCTGATTGGGGCTGCTGACTGTGGAAATACCGGTGGAATTATTTGTTGGACATCTTTAGTAATGGGGAACAGAAAGTGCTGATGTTTTAACATCAGCYGATGCTTTGAAAAGTTTGTTTTAGAGAACCAAGAAGCTTAATTTGGGAAAGCTCCTGGAAAAAAAAAACACTAAAAATACATATTTACTAACTGGGGCTTTTCATTACCATCTTTTCTTCTTTCTGTACTGCCTCAGTTTTAATGGTAATCCCCATTATGTTCTGCTAGAACGAGAGCCTCCATGAGTGGCTCCAGCCTTTAGAGCCTAACTAGTTAACAGTGCACCCTATAGCATCTGTCAGGCAGCTCCCTCGTTGGGTGGAACAAGAGTTTTGCTGGAGGGCACTGTCGGTCCCTGGGTGAGCAGAGTAAAAGAATTCACACTAGCAACCTTCTTGACTCTTTACTTGATTCTTCTTTGCTACAGTGACCTGTTTCAAGCCCTCCSAATACATCAAATGCATATTCCTTTTGTTCTTTTCACTTTACATTTCAGAAGGGGTGGAAAACTTACAATTAGTAGCCTACTGCTTTGTAAAAGGAGCTTGTTAAAATATTAGGCAACAAGAAAATGGCCAGTGATTAATGCTAAATGAGCTGTACTTCAAATCAGAAAACACTTTAGACTTTAAAATGTGCATGTCCTCATAGGAGCATAGATTTATTACTCCAGCAATGCACATTCCTCCAATATACCCCTAGTGCGTGGATGTGTGAGTGAGTGAATGACCTGCTAAACTACAAGGGAAACATTCTGACAGATAAACAAAGTAGACTGTAAAGAAAACATCAGTGTTGATGATTAGCAGGYATGAAAACCTCTTTTTCTCTTGCTACAAGTAGGCATTTGGAATGAAGACTATTAGCCACTTGAGACATTCCAGATCAATTCACCTTTGCCCAAAAATAATGTTTAAAATTTCTTTCTGATTATATTGAATAATGCACCTCTGGAARGTCTGAGAATATGAGGATGATGAGTTCATTCTCTGAGAAAATTGTAAGTTTGGTTGGTAGAGGTAGTGTTTAGTTGTAAGAGACTTTTATAAGGCCCTTAACTTAGCACAGCATGATARTTGATTAAAATGGTCACTTTACACTGTCACTCAAGCACATATTAAATAGATTAAGAACCAGCTATCTAGAAAATCCCWCAAAGCAACTATCAGACGGAATTATGGACTCAAGGATTTCAAGGGGTGCTGATGGGATTCAAATGAGGCTGGATACTCTTCAACATTTTCCTCCATGATCTTGAAATACATTTCTGATCAGAGTTGATAAAGTGCATAGATGAGACATATTAAAGGCAGATAATGATGAGGATGGTGTGCTTGCCCAAGGCAACTTGGATTACTTAGTAAATTTGGCTCATTCATGTGGGATGCATTTCAGAGTAGGCAAATATTAAGTTAAACATCACATCTATGAGCGCAGAGCGGGAGACTGCCTCTAGGAATGCCACGTCTCAAAAACGATTGAAGTATTCCAAGTGAAGACTGAACTTGACATGCAATTTCAGTGATGAAGTGAAAAACTGAGGAATGACTTGAGATATATAAAGTGAGGAGAAGCCATGTGATTCATAACTTCAGCAGCAGCTRTAGGCTTCTTGGCCCATGTCTGAGGTTTAAGCACCACTGTACTACTGAGGACACCTGTCACACTGCAGTGTGAAGTGCTATCTTGGAACTGGATCAGACTTGGCATGAGGGACACTATGTCAAGTAACCTATTTAACCTAGTAGCTGGAGTACTTAGCTTAGCAGCAGGAGACTTSATTGGAGACCAGATCTCTCATTTCCAAGGACTTGGTCTAAGTGGCATTTTTTTGGATGACACTATTTCAGGAGCTTAAACTAATTGAATATAATTTGGGACTGAGATAGGAGAAGAGAAGTGTGAATCTACATTTAAAACCTACTGGCTAGAGCAGTTGCTTGGGATGTTAAAAGCTGATTAAAGATCCTTGTTCTAAATTAGGAAAAGCGGAGATTTAGGAATATGTCCTTTACCTTCCAGGTGAGAGCTGTTGTCACTGACMTATTAGTTGTATATGAGGTAACTTTTCTTTCTCTGTCTTTATTTCTAGCTAAATCTCAAGCCTCAGAGTAAAGCRAGCTTTCTTTGCCTCACACTTGCTGTCCTTGTCTTGATTGTTTGCAGGTGGATTATGYTCATTATGTCTTCACTGTTTTTAGGAAAAGTCAAGTTTGAGATAGTCATTGGTGGGGTGGGATAACTGAGACTCCCTGAGGAGGAGCTAGGGCTTACACTGTGGTGCTGTTAAGACTCAAAGCCCTCCCCTGGCACTTTCCCAGGAATGCAGCCTAAACTTACACCTCTGAAGTGTTCATSTGTGGGTGGTGAGGCTATGGTGCAGCCTTAGCTTGACCACAGCCTTGAGGTGTATATAACCAGCACAGCATTCATGGCTTTCAGGCTATGTCCTTTGTCACTGAGATGAGCCTATTG
>NW_028186801.1:2725079-2825592 GCF_003343005.1 Rhea americana | reverse complement strand
TTACCCAGTCCTAGCTGGAAATAGCAATAAACCAAGGCATTTCTTCTCAACATTGCTTCCCTTCTTATTTCACTCCAGAGGTTAATCACTTTTTAGCTGTTAGCTCTTTAAGTAGTGGAAATAATGTCTTGATTTCTTATGGACTTAAGTRTTGAAGTGGGATTCTCCAATGTCTTGTAGATATGAGCTGTAGTTGCTGTAGCTGAAGTCTTTCTTATAACTAGAGCTTATAGTTGCTTATTTTATGGCAACCTGTTATTTCTGAGACAGTCTTTCTGAGATAATAAATTTACTTCTGTGGTAAATGTGGCTGATACTTGCCAGCAGGCTCAAGCAAGAGAAAGTAGAGACAGGCAGATGGATAAGATGAGCACAACACAATTCCTGTTGGAAGCTAAACAAAAATGTGTGCTGAATTGTTAAATGTTAATTTGTTTAGCTTAATTCTCTAAACATTGCTTATTGGCATGCTTTTCCTATAGATTATAAAGGCATTTGTAACCTATTTTACTCTTGTCAAGGCAGTTTCATGCTATAGTTAGATTCCAGCTCCAGTTTCTTTTGACAGAATAAACAAATCGAGTGCTCTGTCAGCATAAGGTATGTTTATTCCAGACCTGAGACCAGTTCTATAGTTCGTTTCTGAACCTTTTCCACATCTTTCAGTATCYTTTACAGAAAACAGTTACTAGACAGACATGTATGTATACCAACATCAGCTTCTCAAGTGCTTATAGGAAATCCTTTTGTAGCTTTAGCCTTTGGTTTCACCCTGGAGTTTTAATAACTGCAGTTCACTAGAAACTGCTACATTATGTTCTTCTGTTATCAGAGGGTTTTCCTAACCCCGCTATGTTCTAGTGACCTTTATAAGGAGAGTTACCTCCAGGCTGGTAGGTTTATGTTGAGCTTTCGCCAGGAGTAAAGTATGTTTAAAAGGGAAAAAGAACCTGGGATATTTAGTGGGTTTCGTAGAAATTTTTCAGGCTCAAGCACAGCAATAACTGATGAATAAGTCTTATTTTCCTCCAGATACTATACCTATTGAGTGATTTAATTTATACTGGTGTATTATTTAGCCTTGTTTGCAACCACATTTTCACTTTTCTTATACAAGTTTTTAAAAAGCAGAGGAGAAACTGTCCTCTCCAGACTGGTACATCTCAAACATTGTAAGGATTTTTTCCTGCTTTTTTGTTTTAAACTTGAGTAATGGAAGTTTGTGAATTCTTCCTGCTGTAAAACATCCAGTGTCTCTTCAGTGAGCAAGAGTCTCAGTGTAAGATGGTAGGCATCTCCTCTCTAAGCCTTTGAAGTGTAGGAGCTCAAGATGTAGATACCGAATTACAAAGAGAACCATTCACAACATTCTTATAGACTAGCTCTGACCCCTCTCAAAGAAAAAAGAAAGAAAACTTTCAAGTAAAAATCATTCATTTCCTTCTTTCACTGAAGCTGGTGGTTCAGTTAAAACCTTGAAAGTCTCAATGTTTGTTTAAAGCCATTTCCCAATTTTCTTTAGATAACAAAATAAATAGTATGGACCCTGTTCTCAGCCAACATAAATCCACATTGCTCTTGTGGCTTTAGTGGACTCAATTTGATTTAAACCCGAGCAGTATCTGACACACTGACAAGAGAAATACTCTTCCTTTTCTCTAAAATGCATGTTTATGTAGATATGAATCATGAATTTTTACAGAAAGAAAAGAAACACTCGGACAATACAGATAATAGAGCTGGCCTTAAGTGCAGGGTCATGTGTCTGAGCTCAGTTATTACTTTTGACATTGTCTCTAATGATTATGACTTAAGGCAGCATTTACCTTTCATCAACAGTTCTTTTATTTGATACTTTGCTATAATTTACGTAATTAAAAAATCCTAAGTGTGTTTTTAGAAGAGGAGGATTATTTAGAGCATTGTGATATATTTATTCATATATAATCTCTCTACATTTACTGTCTTAGTGATTTTATTTTTTTTAATGGTTCACAAAATGATTTTGAGGGGTGCATTCTGACACTTTATGGTACAATCATGATAGTTTGTCTCACAAAAGTGAGTAAGAATATTTCGGGAAGGCATAGAGATAGTATATCAACATGGTTAAGGGAGAAGAGCTGCTGCTATTGTGACCCTATCTATATCACATCTGAGATAGTCACACACTTCTTCCTACAGTGGGAAGCCAGCAGAAGTTACAACTCCTAGATGGTAATTCAGGGCCATAGCTAATATTCTGAGTTTAGCCCCAAAATGTTTAAACATTTAAACATTATACAAAATTTAAAACAGAGTTTGAATTACTTCAACCATGATTACTGCACTAAACTTTAATTACTATGATTTCATCATAGACATTTCTGGGCACAGCTGGGTGCATCAGAGAAGTTCTGAAGGCATAAGCAAGTCTGGGCCTTTTGCAGGTCATTATGAAAACAGATTTCAGTACTCCAGTCTTGATTGAGGCAGATTAGATCTGGCCATAAATATTTACATATATGCAGCCAAGGAGCAAGCTGTACTAAAACTGGCTGCTCTGTCTTATGTGTGGAGAGCACACTGACCCTGAACAGCTTCAGGATTTTGAGAAYACAACGTCTTCTTGTGGCTTGTAGTTCTTAATCACTCTCTAAATAATTTCAGCAAGAGGTGCAGTTCATTTTGACTATTCATTACTCATGGTATGTGATTTGTCACCTCAGTCCAGTTGATTTTGTTTCCACTCACTTGCTGGCTGATAGMTTTTTAAATAGAAGGTATAAATAGAGAAGGATCAGTAGACAGCAATGAATAACTCTGGCTGCCTTTATTTATTGTTTGAAAGCATTTTCATGAAAACTTAAAAAATATATCTAGTCATATACCAGAGAATACTTAATGATCTGCATGACACTCATATCACATTTGCCAATGAAATGAAGTCAACCCATTTGGTTATGAATATACCCGAGACTCTACATTTTCATTATTAATCTTCATTAGATCTTGGAGGATTTTTCTTTGAAGGGAAAAAAGAAAACCAGTGGAATATCTAATTCCTTTTCATMTGTAGGCAGATTAAATGGTGAAATTTCATGGGCAGGGGAAGAGGAAGAAATATTCAGAACCTGAATTAGGTGCAAAGGCCAGCAAAGGAGTAACAAGCATCAACAGTAATTTTAACAAGAATATTAATGAAAATGGCACATTTCTGGATTGCTTACTTTATTCACCTACTGTATATTCAATTTTTTTTGTAACAATGTGACTACTTTTTAACCTATTTAGCCTGCTGTATCTGCRCCACACACTACAATGCTTTACAAATACTGAATTGCAATTAAATCAGGAATGTATTTCAAATTTAATGACTTGAAGGTAACTTTTGCAGGAGAAGCAGCTCTTAGAATGATTGTGACAGGTTTAGCTCAGCTGGTTAGAGTGCGGTGCTGCTAATGCCAAGGTCATGGGTSAGTCCCTGTACGGGCTCCGCTGAGGGCTGGACTAGATGATCTCCAGAGGTCCCTTCCAACCTTGCCATTCTATGATTCTATATGTTACAGTAAGTTTGGTGATGTAGCTAAACTTGTACAGTTCCAGTTGCAAATGCTCTTTGTGTAAAAAGAGCTTATGCCAGCAAAGGAAAGTTCTGTGCTATAATTTCTATCATTTCTTCCAATAAAATAAGCTATACTTGGCAAGCCCTCTCTCTCTCTCTCTTTTTTTTTTTTTTTCCCCAAACACAATTGTATAAAACACTGGCGCAGTGCTTTAAAAATCCTCGCTAAGTTACTGTTCTGGCACAGAATGACTACTGGTCCAGTAGAGCTGACTGAGAATTAAATATATCCCCCATAGAAAGCTAAATTTTTAGAAGCGTGGACTGCTTTCAGTGACACTTTTGCCAAAAAAAAAAAAAAAAAAATCTCTTCTATGGCTGAGACTTCCATGTTAGGCAAACCCTTTTTGCATAGCCTGGTGATGAACGGACTCAACTGCAAAGGATGAAAGCAGTTTATCACACACAGTGTTCTGTGTGATATAACCCAGTGTCTCAGCTTAGGCTCTTTCCTATCTTAGGTGAGTGCTGTTTCAGGTCTTCTGGGGTAGGCAAATCTCACTGCTTTGCAATAACTGGTGACTGCATTTGTAATGTGAAACAGAAGAAATATTGAAATCGCAAAAATCTCTGCAGGATGAAAAAACTCTTTCTCGTCACCCCGACTAACTGAATATTTCCTCTGTGATGCTCCTCTCTATATGAATGGTGTGGACAGGTGCAAGGGAGTATTTCATTCTCTCCATGCTTGCTATCATCTCATGCAGCTGTTTTAGGTAAAAGTAGAGATCTCCTTTACCCTCATGGTAATGCAACACACAGAGCTGGCTTGGGAGCAGTCCTGYTCCGGGGTGCAACAGGAGACAAAGGAAGGTCTTTTATGTCTCTTCCACTACGGGAGATGAGTTTGTATCAGCTCAAAATATTGCTATCAAACAATGAAAGCTAGAAAAGAAAAACTGTGCAGATGCTGTTTTTGTATAAATAACCGAGTTGTTTGTAAGATGTACTTTGCAACACTTTTGGTAATTAAGACTGAAACATTTTTCTAGGAAGGAACTTCTGTAAGCGCAATACAAGGAGAATATATTTTTATTCATTGGACTGTGCAGTCTACTGCAGCTTTGGAAAAAAAATTAGTATTCTTTCCTTGACTTATCCACTGGATGTTGCATATTCAGAACACATATTCAATCCATCAGTTATTTTCAGGTAATTATTGGTTACCAGACATCTAYGTTCCAGTAGTCACAGGAGTGAAAATGGGTTTCCTTTACATCATTTCCCTTCATTATATGACTTTCATACCACTTTAATTTTTTCTCTTTTTGTGATCTTTTTGACAAGGGAGATTTTAATTGTCTTGAGAAAAATGTTCGATGTGAACTAGCTTGAACTGAGTTTAGAAAAAAAATGTTCAATTTTCTACACTGTTTGCTCATTTCTAGTTTCTGATCTTTGATGTAATTGTAGGCGGAGAGCAGAAAATACTCTTATTTCGACTTTCTCATTTGAGTAGCTGTTAACTTACAACTCTTCTTTTTATTTTGTTAGCCACCTTTGAACAACAGATCAGATTCTCTATTAGAATATTTACAGCTTTGTACTGTACAAAATCTTGTTAACCGAWCTCTACCCTAATTAGTTAACTGTGAGCTATCTGTACTGATGTTTTTTTAGAATTCCTATTCAGAGCCCCAATAAAGGAATAAAGACAGTCTTTGCTTCAGACAATGTAAAGACCGGGATCATGCAAAATTACAACAGATAGACAGAGTGATAAAAATATGGGGAATAAGAAAACAGCACCAAAGTAACRGTAAAACATTCTTACATAAGTTGGTATACTCAGAAAATTATCACATCAATACATTAATATATTRATGCAAACGCATAATGTATATTATATGCTAAATAAAAATAATAACCTATCTTTATTCTTTATATCCTAACTACTCTCTTTACCCTCATTTATCAGATTATTCCCWTCCCTTCTTCCTCTACTTCACCTTTTCCCTTGTTTTCATGTTGTCCATTTGCATTGTAAGAATAATTCAATTGTCTCATAAATACTCCCGTCCTCAAGTGACTTCAGCAGATATGGCAGCTTCGAAGTTATAACTTAAATTATATATACATCTGATTAAAATTTCTTGAGTGATATCTCTCTGAAAACTTTCAAGTTACAAACATCAAAGTTTTCATACATGTTCAAAAACTGCCAGATCAGTAAAAAATTATTCTAACTTATTATTYTCAATAGTTTCTATCTTTGTATGATAATTACAGGTAATCTGCAGAAGACTTCCTTATTTTCATCCCTAGATTATGGTCTTATCAGAATGACAAACCAGAAAGAACGTGAGCTTTGCTTCTGAGGATGCTCTACTGTGGCCCTGGAGGCGCAATAACAAAATGCTTCCCCGAGGTTCAAAAACTATATCAAAATTGGTCAAAGATGTTTTCTTGATGCTTCAGGAGTYCCAGATGTGTCAGAAGTAAGTGTGAGAAATCATGGACAAGTTACCTCAAGCTGAATTAAAGTTTCGTTGGTCTTCAGAAACATTAATGATCATGGARTTTGTTTGGTGTATGAAACCATATGTGAACGAAAGAGGCTGTGGTGGTCTTCATTGCTGAGACAGTCCTCAATGTTTCCACCATGTAAAAATATAATTCCTATATGATTTTTAACATGTTTATGTAACAGGTAAAAAGATGAAAGATTCACAGGCCTAATTTTTACTTTACTTTGGTTCAGCTGAAAAGTATGACCTCAATCTATAGTTCTTACACAGGACTCCTTCCCTTGCATTTTTACAAGAGTGTCAAAGAATTTGACAGCTTTGTTATGATAATAAGGGTATCTGAAATTATTCAAAGGTATGGAGTATAAATATTTATTAAAATTATTTCTGTTATTTTGTCTGTAGTATTAATTATTTATAAGTTTCATTAAAACTCATAGCTGTAAAATGCAGGGCA
The DNA here is from genome assembly GCF_003343005.1 of Rhea americana. Lineage (NCBI taxonomy): Eukaryota > Metazoa > Chordata > Aves > Rheiformes > Rheidae > Rhea > Rhea americana. Next base: position 2,819,063 of record NW_028186801.1, on the reverse strand, counting down.
AACTGAAACAAGTAATTGTTAGCTTTAGTATTATTGGTAATGTTTCCTGCACTGTATCAAGTGGCAAAGAAATCCTGAGCTAAGGCATCATAAGAGCCTGGACCTTCCCAGATGGAGCTGGTTGTGGAGTGGGGAAGTTCTGACTCAAAAAAGAATGAGGGCAGGAGAGAGCAGCAGTAGCTCTCGAGACAAAGTTTTACGAACGGTAGTTTCTGGAAGGATGTCTGTACAAGGACAGGGAATGTGGCTTAACACTAACCCTCAGGAAGGTCCCAATAAGCTATCAGAAAAGCAAATTGGCTTCTCTGGATGAATACTTACGAACTTTGAAAAATAGGTGAATCTTGGGGATGTTTTTAAAGTTCTCTCTCTGTGTGTGTCTCGCTTTGACCTAATAAATCTTCATGTTCACCATGCAAAATGGATCAGCTTCGTCTGGCAGTCCTGAGCGTACCAATAACTCATTCAGAATAGCTGATATTCCAGTGCTTATGATATCTCCTGGAGATACAGATTTATGTCCCATCAGGCAACGAAGGGAACTTTGCCCAAGTTCCCCTGCATCTCAATGGATGCTCTAACTAYGGTGTCATGGTATAAAGCATGCATCCATAATTAGTCCTTCAACTGTAGTGTCCCTCATAAAACATAGCTGAATTATTAGTAGGTTGACAGATATCTTTGAAACACTGTTGATAGAGATGAATGCTCAGTCCTAAACCTGTGAGATGAATCCAGTGTAGTTTCTGACAAGCTGAAAGCACTTTATATAGTGTACCACTGTTTTCTGAGCCAGCAAGTAAACAAGGTAACATCAGTTCTTCTGTATGCTGGCTTTCATGAGCTTTTTCATGGCAATACAAGGTGTACCCTTGAGACTCTTTAYTGGGCACTGAAAACCAAAACTTTGCATGTGCAAAAGGTCACAGTGATGTGGACAGTGTCATTCCAAAGGGAAGCACACAGGAGCTCAGTTAAAATTTCTTTCAATAGCACTGTCCTTCTGAAAAACAAGACATATGAACGTTGTATTGCTATGATTGATCAATTTTGATATTCTAGGTACCATTTTTTACTTTCACAATCTGTAACAGTCTTAGGTGCCTGGAATATACAATATACATGTATAAAACAATTGTTTATTCGAGACARAATCTTTTCCCTTCTCCGAGCAAACACAGAATAAGTTATTTTTAATCACAAATACATTAGATTATTACTCTACCACTCAAAGAAACCTTTAGTATGCATTAAGATTTCATTATTGTGTTAGATGGAATTGATAGCAGAATCTCTTTATGTCTAAAGATGTTATTATCAAGTTTTGCTGTTGGCTGTAGGCTACTATATGTAACAGAAGAAGGGAAGACAGCATGATCTTTTTCTGATAGCTAAAATACATCTTTGACATCCTTCTTGTTTCATATCTTTCATTAGCTATTCATTATTCACTGCTGGAATGCATTACACTATGTTTGTAATATTCATTTTCCAGGAGACACATTTTAATCATCAAAGCTTTTCTTTAAAATTAGGTGTAGCAGAAAAAAGTTTGGTTAAATTTATGTTGAAGTTGACAAGTTAATACTTGTTTAAACGGTGGAAATACATTCAAAAGTTTTTTTGTGACTGAAGAAGAAAAGTTTATGAAAAAAAGGTACTGGAAAATAATCTGAACCATCAGCCACCCAGTTCAGACTGCTAAATTTTGTCCTAGAGAAGAATACATTGGTAAGGAGCAGTTTATACAAATTATGAAATATCTGATGTTTGTCATTATCTTTTGTTAGACTGTAAGAGAATAATCACTACCTTGTAAATAYCAATTATGAGGCAGAATGATGTATTGAGAAGGGATTTATTTTTATTTTCTATTTTGTTCATGACCAATAAACTACTTCACATAGAAAATCTATCATGATGACCTGTACAATGGMAATACACAATCTATATGTAGCTAAAGGTGTGTAAGTGTATAATTAAAATTCATAATAATAAATCTTGATTCGTAACGGTAAGAAAAAAATTGTAATTTAATGTATGTAGTCAGAGGTAATCACATGTAACTGCAATATCATTTCTTTCAATCCGTTTACTGCAGTATCCATAATTTTCCTCAAACTTCACTCTTAATATTCGCCTCATTTCCTTCTTGTTTGATTTTTGTYTTTTTTGATTTATTTCATACTTGAAACAATCTGTTGGTTTCAATAACAAAAACAAAAATAAATATTTCTCTCCCCTCCCCCCTCCCCGAACTACCCTGTTTTGTGCATGGTTTTTGAAAGCATTTCCTGTACTTCTGCTGCCAAAATCAAAAACATAATTTGTGTTGTAATAATTCGTGGATGTCTGAGGATGTCTATAATAAAAAGGCAAAGCTACATGATTCATATGGTCATATGACAGAAAGTTACTTCTCTTTGGCCATAATAAATTAGAAGAACAGAAATTATTTCTCCTCAGGATATTTAGAAAGCGTTTGACTGTAGATTACACATACGCAGCTGAAATCAAGTTACCTRTAAGATTTCCCATATAGAACCCAGTTTGGGACTTAACATGAGGGACTGTTTGTCTTTTGGAAAGAGAAATCATGGCTTTTTGATAAAATGTAACATTCCACTAGCTGTGTTTTCATTCTTTATGTGGTCTGGACACCCATCAAACAAGCAATCAAACKTGTATGTGAGTTGAAGGCACGCTTCATGCATCTCCTTTCTACATGGAGARGGAAGAAAACATTGTGCATTGTGGAAGATCATGGCCTGAGAGTCTAACTTAAAAAAGTGGGTGTCATATGATGTTACAGCATCATTTTACATCTGAACATTGCTTTTTGATATTTTATCAAGAAGTAAAATGCATAAATCCACAACCTGAGTAAGTATACAAAAATATCTCGTATGTTTGTCAGGATTTTCTTCAGGGTGTAGCTTGACTTCTGGTTTCATTTAGTTGTAGTCGTTCAGCTTTTAACAAGTCCAGAAGAGATTCAAGAAATGCAATTTCAAGTCATGGGATTAACATGGTAATTTGTGAGGGATTTCTAAACATAAATAAAGGATTTCTAGTGTGGAGCCTTCGTTGGTAACTCTCTACACTAGGCATCACTGTGTTCCCAGACAAGGATCGCATGGAGAAATTTTTATAAAATATTTTTAGTCTGATTTCATGAATCAGATTGACTTATTCCATGGAGGAAGGGAGAGAATAACTTTAGTTTTAAAGTGATGTTACCACTTCAAAATCTTGACATGGACAGAAACTGTGCTGGAATACACAGCTCTCACTGCGTTTGTAAATCAGCCTCATACAGACCTTATTTGTGAGTTTTGTAAATTAACCTCATGCAGTTCTGGTTGTCCTTTTATAGAGATGTGAGAGCTGTACTTTTGCAATGTACCTGCTRTGAGCTGGCAGCTGCTAGATAGTGACATGCTTCAAGCTACTTGTCATTTTGTAAGCTCATATATATTTTTTACTTTTCTCTCAGTATTTTCTTTTTTTTGGTTGTGTATGGCTGCTGGAATGGTTGGCTGCCTCCCGTGAGATATGCTCAATAAATAAGAATAGTAAGTGAATTTATGGAAATACAAATATTTTTATATATGAAAATATATGAAAAGTATTTTGTATGTTCTTTTTTTGTTTAATGGTCGTTCTTTATCAGAATCTTTATTGCAAGTATATTTATTTATTGAGATGCTCTTTGATAAAATACTCTAGCATCTATCTGCTGCAGGTTGGAGAAAGTTGGTAACTTCTACCATTGTGACACCCTTTCATAGGTAGCATGTCAGTTATTTTTGTCATCCTTTAAGATTTATTGCAAAATCCTTGAATAATTCCTTCAGGTATCATAGAATGCAAATATAGGACAAGGTATGAAGAGAATTAATGGTAATTCATGAGGGATTTTGTGCAGAAATTGTGAAATCAGTGTCATCACCGGTTCACTGAATTCACTAACTGAATGTGTGCAGTATATTCTTCTCATTTCCATTTGATTTATATGTCTTAGCAATTTTTCAGTAACACTGAAAATAGGACATCCTTAATCTTACCTTATTCTGTGCTAATCTCAGTGCTTTAAGCTATGTATTCTGTCTATTACAGTGCTTTTGACTTGTGAAGTACTAAATGACTAGGAACTTGGCTTCCTATCTGATATCTTGGTCAATAAAAGCATTCAGAAWAACAGTCTATGGTCTAAATGTGAAAAGAATGTTAGCTGAGGTATTTGAAAAGTTTTCCTGAACTTCATTTTGACACAGCTAAGAGTCATTGATTTTTGGTGCATCCAGTGTGTTTCATCTATCTCCCAGAACATGTCAGGGACGGAGACTGCCTTCTTGTTTTGTTTTGTTTTGTTTTGTTTTGTTTCTTCTGGCTCAAGTAGTGGCTCTCTGTATAGTGCATCTAAAATATTCTTCCTAAATATTTATACTGTCCTTTTCAAGTATGACCAAAGCAAAGCTATCTAAAATCAATCTGACCATCGAGATCCTTAGGGTTTTTGAACTAATACTGACCTATTTTTCTTGGAAACAATTTCAAAATAAACTTCCTTGTTCCTTTAGTCTGCACAAATTTCTGGGAAGGGGGGTGTAGACACACCTAAACTTTTGCTTCCAAACGTACTTTTTAATTAGTAATCAACAAGTTAACTTCCTCTCAAAATCAGAAAACATATAGGACAAATATCCCATGTACTCCTGCTGCTATGTTGCAATCCTAGTACTCAGTATTAAAATCATTGTCTTTAGTTTTGGGCAGTCATTTGTACAAAGAGGTATAATTATTACTAAATCTTATCTTCAATTTTGTACACATCTTCACTTGATTTCTGTGTTAGGACATAATAGGAATGATAATTCATACAGATCTGTGGAACCAACTTCAGTGAAATTAATGCCTTTCTAGTAGGAATCATAGAATCATAGAATCTGTAAGGTTGGAAGGGACCTCTGGAGATCATCTAGTCCAACCCCAAACCTRCTCAAGCAGGGTCACCTAGAGCATGTTAGACAGGGTTGCATCCAGGCGGGCCTTGAAGATCTCCAGAGAAGGAGACTCCACAACCTCTCTGGGCAACCTGGTCAAGTGCTCTGTCACTCTCACAGTGAAGAAATTCCTCCTCATGTTCAGGCGGAACTTCCTGTGGTTCAATTTCTGCCCATTGCCTCTTGTCCCRTCACATAGGACAACTGAAAAGAGTTTGTCCCCATACCCTTGACACCCTCCCTTCAGATACTTATACATGTTGATGAGATCCCCCCTCAGTCTTCTCTTCCCCCGGCTGAAGAGGCCCAGCTCTTGCAGCTGTTCCTCATMGGGTAGGTGCTCCAGCCCTCTGATCATCTTTGTAGCCCTACGCTGGACTCTCTTCAGTAGCTCCATGTGTGTCTTGTCCTGGGGAGCTCAGAACTGGACACAGTACTCGAGATGAGGCCTCCCCAGGACTGAGTAGAGGGGTAGGATCACCTCCCTCGACCTACTGACAACAGTCTTCCCAATGCAGCCCAGGAGACCATTGGCTTTCTTGGCCACAGGGGCATATTGCTGGCTGATGGTCAACCTGTCATCCACCAGCACTCCCAGGTCCTTCTCTGCAGAGCTGCTCTCCAGMAGGTCATCCCYCASCTTGTCCTGGTGCCTAGGGTTATTTTTCCCTAGGTGCAGGACCCTGCACTTGCCCTTGYKGAACCTCATGAGGTTCCTCTCCGCCCAGCTCTCCAGCCTGTCCAKGTCTCTCTGAATGGCAGCACAGCCCTCAGGTGCGTCAGCCACTCCTCCCAGCTTGGTATCATCCGCACACTTGCTGAGGAGGCACTCWGTCCCCTCATCCAGGTCATTGATGAAKAAGTTGAACAGGATGGGACCCAGTACTGAGCGTTGGGGGACACCACTAGCCACAGGCCTCCAACTGGACTCCACACAACTGATGACAACCCTCTGAGCTCTTCCTTTCAGACAGTTCTCAATCCACCTCACTGTCCACTCATCTAACCCATGCTTCCTGAGCTTATCTAGGAGGATGTTACGGGGCACAGCGTCAAAAGCCTTGCTGAAGTCAAGGTACACAACGTCCAGTGCTCTCCCCTCATCTACCCAGCCAGTCATTCCAGCAGAGTAGGCTATCAGGTTGGTTAAGCAGGATTTCCCCTTGGTGAATCCATACTGGCTGCTCCTGATCACCTTCTTCTCCTCCATGTGTCTGGAGATGACATCCAGAMTGAGCTGTTCCATCACCTTTCCAGGGATGGAGGTCAGGCTGACTGGCCTATAGTTGCCTGGGTCCTCCTTCTTGAAGACTGGAGTAACATTGACTTTCTTCCAGTCCTCAGGCACCTCTTCAGTTCTCCAGGACCTTTCAAAGATGATGGAGAACGGCCTGGCAACAGCACTCGCCAGCTCCATCAGTACCTGTGGGTGCATCCCATCTGGGCCCATGGATCTGTGGATGTCTGGCCTGYCCAGAAGGTCTCTAATCCTATCCTCCTCAACCAAAGGAAAGTCTTCCCTTCTCCAGACTTTCTCCCTCATGTCCAGGCTGCAGGATTCCTGAGGGCTGCCCTTAGCAGTGAAGRCTGAAGCMAAGRMRRCATTCAGTAATTCTGCCTTCTCTGTATCCCTTGTCACCAGGGCCCCCACCCCATTCAGTAGTGGGCCCACATTTTCCCGASTCCTCCTCTTGCTGCTGATGTATTTGAAGAAGCCCTTCCTGTTGYCCTTGACATCCCTTGCCAGACTCAATTCAAACTGGGCCTTAGCCTTCCTTGCAGCATCTCTACGTACTCTGACTGCATTCCTGTAATTCTCCCAAGTAGCCTGTCCTCTCTTCCACATTCTGTGTAAATAGAAGGAATATGTATAATATCATCACACTTCTATTTAGTTGAAAATGAATTTTATTTACTGTGAGCATGGGCCAGCTAATGTGGAGATAAAAAGAGTGCTGGTCTAAGTCTCATTTGCTGGGCTTAGTCATTATGAACTATGAAAAAGTGCTCGAGAAAGTTGCTTGGGAATGAAGAAGCAGTAAATTCTCGGCTGGTGAAATTTTACCTGCAGTAGTACACCACCAGTTCTGAAATGGTAGGGAATATGCCTTTTGAATAGTATTGTCAGTTATTGGGCCTATTCAGTTTTTTTGATCTCATTTTTCAAAAGTATTTAATGACAAAAGCAATTTGGAGATTAGAAAAATATTTCTTTTTGCAACTGCATGAATAACTGGTCCAAATTCTCTTATTTCTGCTCATTGAAACAGTGCCTATTCAGCCCAGCATCTAAAAATCTGACTGCTGAGGACCTTACTTGGAAAAAGACGAGTAACAGCTTCAACAATAAACCTACTCATTTCTGAGAAATTGGCCTAAAATTCAATATCTTAATCTTAAAGGTAACAGAGTCCATAAATAAAGGAGCTAGATTACAAAAACATTAAGGAAAGTGGAATTTAGAGATTTTGAAAATGTCTGTTTTTACTTTTCAGATGRCTCTAGCAAAATGTATTCGTTGGTAAACTGGCCTATGATATAAGGGGAGAAAATATGTTCGTACCAGAGAAAGAGAAAGAAAGTTGCTGGAGGAAAATATATGTAGAGTAAGGTGTCATGAAATGCTACAGAAATAGGAACCAGTGCAGAAATACCAAGCAAAAGGTCTATTGCATCACAAAGCTAGTGATTCAAAAAAAAAATCAGAATTAATGATTTCTGACAAAATTTATCAGATCCCTCTAGTGCTTTAGGATGGAGGATTTTGAAAGCATTCTACTTCTCTGGAGAGATGGTCCCTACAAAGACCATCTTTGATCCACTTTATCAACTCAGAATCATGGGTTTTCACACAGATGATGAAAACATGTTACCGCAACCTAAGAAGCCATCATATTTTTGGGACTGAAGACTGACCTACAAAAAGAGAATCTCAGACAACAAARGCCATGCACATCACAGGGAAAATAYATTCAACAACAACAGCAAAATGCCCTCCAGCTTTTCAGTGGCAGAGCTGAGTGYGGTGCAGATTTCARTTCTTCTTTCCAGAAAGTGAAGAGACTGAATCTGTATTTCCCAGCAGAAGTACCTGCAGCTAGCTAACCCAAATTGTCAAAATTTATAAAACAGCTTTACTTCTGGTAGTCCTGCTCCAAAAAGTGGAGGGGCCAGACTTGTGGAGTTCACGTGCTCAGCAAAGGCAGGYGGCTAAACAACTCTCTGAAAGAGCAAAGAAGAGAAGCACTGCTAATGGCCCCAGGGACCTTTTGAATCTGCCAGGAATCATGAYGCTTTTCTAAAATAGAGATCACCCAATACCAGCATTAAGTCTCTACTCAGAACAACTGCTTATCTTACACTAAGCCAGACATTCTGCTGAAGGAGATGATAGAAATCATCTTGAGGAGTAGTGGCATGTATCTAAACAAGGAATATTTTCAGGAATTGCAATCTCACAGTGGCAAGCCTCCTGAAAAATGGATTGAATTTTGACCTTTTCCCCCATCTGAATTTGTAAATCACTCAATTTCAGCTGAAATAATCCCAAGTTTTAACCCCAGTTCTACATTTAGATCCAGAAGTAGATCATTTTAATATGACTTTTTTTTTAATTTGTCTAGCAGACTCTTATAACAATTCTTTCTTGAATAAGTATTGAATGAGAATTAAAGGTTGAGCTGCTGCAGGAGAAAAATCTTGACTAAAGTCACACTAATGGATTTACCTTGTTCTCCCCCAAAAACTCAACAGGAAAAGGAAAAAAAAGGCTGAATCTATTCCTAAAAGATAGTGGGAAAATATTCGATAATAAATTTCAATCAACTTGCAGATTTGCTATCAAGTATTTTTAGTAAAGCTGTCCAATAAGGACAGGTGGAGTGTATCACTGAAGAATAACAAATGCATGTATATTTAAAAAATAGGAAGAAGTGATCTAGGCAACTCTGGGCTCATTAGTCTCGAGGATAAGTAAGTCTTTCAGAAACATTTTGAAGTGAAAAAGAATAAAAAGTATAGTTGCAAATGGAAAAGATGTGATTGCAGTTTACCAAAGAGAGGATATACCTGATTTTCTTGTTTGATTTTTCTAGCGTGACAGCTGATTGTCTAGACAAAGAAAACAGTAGATCTCATCTTCTTTAGACTTTAAGAAAACATGACATAATGACACATGAGAAATTATTATTGGTTAAGAGGGAAATGATGGAGGCTGGTGGGAAAACTGTAATGTGTTAAATGAACTGGCTGAAAGAAGATGAGAACAATCTATATTGGCAGAAATAAACATCAAGTTCATAAGAGATTACCAATGGAATCGTTCAAAAGTTTGGTGCTGGACTGAGTTTTAATATTCTCAGAAATGCCCTTGCCACCAGAAGTGTCAATGTGCTGATAAAGTTTGTGGATCGTGGGAAGTTCAGAGACATCTGTCATACAGAGWAGGAGAGGAATCTCACATAGGAAGAACTTAATGACTGTGACATATGAATTAGCAGGAATGAAATGATACCCGCATATAAAGAATGCAAGTTTTCTTGCCAAGGGCATAACGAGAAATCCTGGGCAGTTAGCAGAAAGCTTATCAGTTGCAAAGAAAGCTTAGGAGAAGAAGGAACAAAGGGAATTAGTTGATCTCAAGATAACTATGAATTAGTAACGTATTGAACTTTTAGCGTTGTCCTGCCTGGGAAATGTATACAAGGAATAAGCTCAAAATGGGATAAATACAGAGAACATCTACTAGAATGATCAGAGGAATGGAGAAGCCTTTGCAGCAGGAGACTAAAAGATTTTGGTGCATTTACTCCAAAAAGCAAAGGATGTTACTGTTATAATTACTTTAGGATGAAGGCAAACAGCAGGGAAGGGGAAAAGCTGTTTGAAAATAGGAACAAATCATTTTTAATACATTTAAGTTGGAAATGAGAATAACCTAAGTGTTCTAACACTTAGAACACATTCAGAAGACATTCTGGTTGGTCTTCCAAGAGAAGATTGTTGATAGCTGTTTTTAATAATGTGCTTAATTGAATTATGAGGGGTTTCTTGCTGGGTCCCTGAGATAGCATAGGCCCCAAACCTGTGACTGAGACTCCAAATTCACCTACGCTATGGCCTTAGATAAATACTCCACTAAAAGGAATTGGAATACTGTAGCCAAAACTACAAAATTGTTTTGTTTTCCTTCTGATCTGTGTTTCTGCAGAAAATATTAATACTTTGGGCAAAAAAAACCAAAGTAATGGAAAATAGAGTAAAACTGATTTTGTTTTGTCAATGACACTACAGTGTCTCCTGGGAACTAACGAGCCAGTGGCTCAGGTGCCTATTACTCAGGCTGGGCTCTACGCTGCTTTTCCCAGAGGCTGGTTAGCTGCATTGTGCACTACAAAAGCTGTGGCTGGTAGCGAATTGGGACAGGAAGGGGTGTTAGAGAAAGCTTTTCTGCTTCTAGGTTTTTGTTTTAAAGAAATGCRTTTCCAGGGAAAAAGTGCTATCTGYGGAAAACTCAATTAGTCAAAAAACAATTTACAGTAACTATATAGTTTTCATGGAAATGTTTCTTACATAGCAGTAACTAACAATGTAGTAATGTGAATAATTAGACTAGACATAATCAGACTAGCTAGCTGTAAAACACAGGCTTTGGAGATTGTGGAGATTGCTAACATTTCACTAGCTTTGACAACTTGATTTCTTAGAACTGAATGCTGAAAAAACATCATGACGATATCAGAAACCTTGCAAAAGCTTGATCTTTCTGTCACTGGCCTCAGTGGGAAAAAGCCTGCACCCCAGGTGAACTTCAGAGCTCACTGTTAGTGAGCTTAAATTAATTAACTGTCCTCTCTCCTCCAGCAGTACCTGCCATTAGAAAACTCATCTCATTTTCTGAACTGAAATTACAGTAATGCTAAAGCATTTAACTTTGTCTTTTTTATATGACACTATTTTTGGCATCTAATAGAAATACTCTTCTGGCATTTTACTACCCTTCATCTATTACAAGTCTGCCTGCCTTTCATTACATTTTCATTATTCTTATGGTKACTATATTTCATATTTATCACAGTGGTTAAAATGATATCAGTCACAATCAACTATCATATACATTACTGAAATGTTTATTGATCTATATTCAACAGGTACAGTAAATTTATAAAATGCTGTTTCCCAAAGGATATAAGGCATTTTGTAACTAGGCAAAATACTATTACTGTGCTAAGGATGTTAATTTACCATGCAATAAATCTTTTCCTTAACAGGCCAATATTGATTATGTGAAATAACTGTGGCTGCAGTAGTGAGCAACTGGGAAAAAAAAAACAACTTTTTTTAAGAACTGTTCCCACTGTTATTTAAACACAACACTGTTAAATGACAATATTCCTACTAGTAATGAGTTCCAATAATAAAATGTGAAGAGTATAAACAATCTAATTTACTAAAAGACAAAACCTCTTACATATGTATCCGTTCATATTCTTTGTTGTTTCAGATTTTAATGTTGTATTTGAGTTGATATGACTCAGGGAAAAATGTACGAGAGAGATGAAATAGAGCTTTTAACCCATTTTAAAATTTCTGCTGAYAAATATTTATACAGTCAAGACAAACAGACGTGGTTTCATTCTACACCGAGAAACAGTTTCTAGATTAGCTGAACATGTGTTAAAAACAGTCAAAGTCAATACYTCTTGGCCAATATTCCGCTGAGTCATGTAATTATCGAGCTGCCTTGCTTTCTTAGCATATCCTAATTATCCAAGGTCCCCAGAGCTCACACAAGCAGCCTGCTGAGGYATTCTTCATTTGCGTGTAAACTCTGTGCTAGGAGGAGTGAGCTATAGCGGTGCCCAAACCATGTGTGTGAGGAAGGAGGGGGCTGAAGCGGTGACCAACCTGGTGTGACTTTGTGCTTGTTCATTGACTCAGCGCCTCTCATCTCACTGCCTGAACTTTCCTGTCTCAACAGCTGTGATTCCCAGCAAAGTTAAGACTTGAGCTTCCTTGTTGTTGACTGCTTGATGAGGCGGTGGCATCAAGATACTCATTGCTATGGACCCTGAGCCCTGCAGCCCTGAACAGTGCAGGGATGCATTGCCYTAAAGGTGTCTTAAATCAGAGTTAAGATTGATGAAGAGCTGAACCTTTCATCATTTTGAGTGCTTTTCCAAAACATCAGAGACCTATCCCAAGTCTCTGAACACAAAAAAAAATACAGTAAGGAAATACCCTCTAGCATTACCTTTCCTGTCCCCCCGCTGTGCTGGCGGATGGCAGGATTGCTTGCAACAACTCACTGCTGCTCACATAACAATATAATAACAGGTTTCTGACTCATATTCCCTAGATTGTTCAAGGAGAAAAGTAAATAGCCTAATCCACCTGTGGAGACAGAGCTGAGGGGAAGGCAGGGTAGATAAAAACCCAAATGATATTCCAGATGAATGCATAAAGTAGAAGCACAGCAGCTACTAATACTGTAAAACATTGCCTGTTTTGACAGGTCAAGTTAAGTTTTTGTATTGTGATCATCCTTGGTTTTGGAAAAGAGTCAACAGAGAGAGCGGGTGTCTTTGGGGAAAGGGTGGAGCCCGCAGACATCGCTCAGGATGCACTTATCTCACCGTGCAGGATCATCAGCTCCATCCTTTCTGGCCTTTGAGAAAAGAACTGAATAAATTGGTCGAGGACCTTTTCTTGGGCCACAAAGGCAATCGACATAATCAGTATCACACTGTWAAACTCTTTCTGTTCCCCTGAAGTGGGGTGACCGCATCCAAACTGTTTGTTTGGATAAAAGTGTTGAAAGTGTAGGGCAAAGCTGTGCCGAGGAGTGTGCTTAGCTGCTGAATGACATGAATGATTGCAGGACAAGGATTGAGACTATGCCCTGACCTGTTTAGTTCACTAGAATGTGAATTCGTGGCCAGAATGAATGGAGAGAAATTAGGAGGGTAGTGGAGAAGGAGCGGAGTAATCAATAGGCTATGAGATATGCATTGCCAGCTGGAGGTCTGGAATAAGTTAGTTTTTTTAGAGTCTACCTTGAGAATAAACTGTTCAAGGCTTTCAGTTTGGATCATTARCCCTCTCTCAGTCTCTTACAAGGCACAGCATTTCTGAAAATGATGTAAATCAGAACGTAGATTTTCAAGTACTTAAAAAATCACATGTTAAACAGTTAGTTAACACAAGATTTAGTGCTTCAGCCTCTTGCAATCTACCTTTATAACAAAAAAGTCCCTGTCATTTATTCCTAGAGCCYTTTTTTTATACATTGAGTTTAGACTTCCTATTATACTTTTCCTTTTTTTCCAGGTTGGGGTGTTTGGACATTCATACATAAAATCCCAATGCTCTTAGATTTCTGAGCTGACCTGGTTCTTAGACACATATTCAAAACCTAATCCTTGTCTTTTACTTTCTTCTTTCCCTGTGAGCAGCTAAATCTGGCCCTAGTTGGGTTGAATCCCTGAAAGTTTTGCCTTATACTGCCATGAGAATCAAATATTATGGGCAGGTGATACCAGCAGGGGGTGGATGGCTGAGAGAGAATAAAGGAAGGAAAAGCCTCAGCCAAGCAGAAAAAAATTACAATAYATAAAATAATTCAGATGTCATGATTGTTATATTCTTAACATATGAATGTATCAAAAATCTCTGMTCTTAATGTGCTAGGACAATTATTTTAGAGACTGAATTTTATGTAAGTATTTTTCTTCTTGAAAAAAGTAACTTTATCTAAGAGATGAATCTTTCTGAGGTGTCATTTTAAATTTGAAACCAGATGGCAAAATGCTAGGCATTTACGATGCCACTACAAGGACATGAATTRTTTCTTTGCAGAGCTAAGGTAATAGGATCTGAAATATTCCTTTTATAATATTTAATAGTAAATTATTACTTTTTCCAAAATGTTTAAAATCAGATATGCATTGAAATCAGAATGAATGCTCATATTTGCCAGAATATTTGTAATTTAATAAGGAGAAGTCCGTTTTAAAGCATAGACTATCAAAGTAGCTCAGTTCAGAYGCTCAGGTGCATGGTTGTGGTACAACCTACTTTCCTATAAAGAATAAYGTCTGACATTTACATCTTGAGTCATGTTTTCATCTTCTATATTTGCATGAGGCCTATGGGGATCAGGACTGTAGTTTTTCCTGAGACTGAGATTTTACCTACTTAACTCATTTCATGCTAAACTCTCAGTAAGAGCTCTTAGCATTGTTTTGCCTTCAGCAAATGTACATCCATTTATTTCTAACTGTGGATACTGTTCAWGTACTTCCCCCTCAGTCCTGAAGGCTCTGGAAAGTAGTCCAGTGAATGGTRAGATTTGGAAGGCTATTCATTGAGAGTTTCATAAAGCATCTCGTGTCGCATAGGAATGAAATTGGTGTTAGTGAGACTTTAATTGTTTTGYAAAGTGATATGAAGGGTTCACATCTTTACTTCTCTGGGGATCAAGACAATTCGGTCTGAGATGCAAAATATAACTTTATAAAAATATATCTGTTCATTTTTTTGGAACATGATAAGCTCTAATTATACCAAAGCAAGCCACTTTCCAATGGGTGTTAAAGTAAGATATCTAAAACAACCTGTCAAGTACATTAATATATAATTTAATGAACTTGCTTTGATATTTTTAACAGAGCAGAAGAGAGCAAACTGTCTCTTTGATGCAGTAAATGATGACAGTGAAAAATCAGAGGCTGGGTAGTCATGAACAGGTGCCATAAAAGGCTGTAGCCACTGCCAGGAGCTTATTTCAGGTACTATTTCTTCTGCCTTGCAATTAAGAGACTCAAAAGGAATTAAAAATGAGATAACAAGATAAGCTCTCATTTTGCATAGCTGATTAAGAGCTCAGATGCTATATCAAATACTTTGAAAGAATAAAACAAAGATAAAAGGTAAATGATGAAAATATTCAGAACTACTAAAGAAAATTCTATCTTTTTCATGGGAGCCATCTATCACCATAAATACCCCATACATTAATAGTCTCTTCTGGATTTCACAGAATCTTCTACTTCTCTTATATCAACTTTTCTCTCCACTCCCATTCTTGTTTCCTCCAAAATAACCTTCTAATAAGACAGATGTCTTGACTGATGTCAAGAAAAAGTCAAGTTAACTAACGTGGCCATGGAAACAGCAGAAGCTGATGGAGCCAAGTGTACAGTGGGACTCTGTCAGTTTTAACTGTTACTTGCTGGGCTTTTTCTATAAAGCTTGAGGCAAACCTGCAAGGCTATAACAAATACGTAAAACAGTATTTGAAGAATTCAAAAGAAGTACAGTATTCGTGGCCTGGAGATGTGAGCTGTTCTTGGCTTTGCTGTGAACTGCATAATTTCTTTGAGCTTGGATGAGTCTCTTCAAGGGTTTGCTTTTCCCTTTTCCCCTTTTAGCCTAGGCTACTTAAATTGCTGCTTGAGGAAACGACTCTCTCCTATGCTGTATTTGTTACAGTGCAGAGTGCRTTTGGCTTCTGACCTTTAATGTCACTAGGTGTTGCTAAATCTATAAAAATGATRTAAGTACCAACATATATTCTTAATAGCTTTAGAAAGATTGAAAATTGTTACCCTCTTGCTTTTTTAAGGCACAGCCAAGGACATTTCTCTTTACTGAGGCTCTATCCAGTACAGCAGGAGGAATGACCCACCAGCTCCCAAATCTTTTCCTTCATTAGGCACTTTTTAAGCTAAAGTAYCAATCTGATGAAGGGATAGAGGCCCTGAACAGTAGTATGAATCATTCCTATTTCATTTTCTAATAAATTTCTGGATTTTAGTAGCACCATAAATCTATCACAAGATGCCCATAGACTTAGCTGTCATTTTGTGCTGAGGCCATAGATYCATGACAGAGCATATTCGTTTGAGCAGAGCATTCTACTAACGTGGACACTCAGCTTTTGGGACAGACTTGGCTTGCACTTGGCTGGGTTAGTGGGTATGTAGACCGAGTTCACCTGCCAGCTGAGCAAATTAACCATGCTTACAAACTCAGAACATGCATTTTCTCGGGACTCAATATTTTTTTTACTGTGTCTCTTGCTGGTTGGCTTTAGATGCAATATCTGAGTGTCAACCTCTTGAGCAGAGATTTGCAAAGTACAAAGTATGAAATGCTTTTCAGCGGAAGATATAATCTCTACTGAAATGTAAGCTAGTTTGAAAGTAATTTCAATTTCAATGGGAAATCAGCCCATTTTGAAAAAAACCCCTCCAACCATTTCAAAACCAAACMAAACAACAACGTTTTCCTTAATCTATACAAAGTAAAATTTGGAAGTTGTGATATGATACAGTGTGTAGAAATTTTCATTTTTTTCCTTGATGAAATTTAGTTACTTTTTATTGTTATTCCATATGCTATTAGTATAAATTTAATATAGAGTATAGTTTTTAATTAGCAGCAAATGAAATAGAAATATTAACAAATACAACTCTAAAATCAACATATGCTTTGTTGATTCTAAAAAAAATAAAAAACCTGCATGAAAATTTTTTTCTGGCACAGTCTTCAGAAGAAATTTGAATYAAATTTGTTTCCTTTTCTGCAAATCTTCTGCCTTATTTGGAACCTAAAGGGGTGCAACTCTTTCGGAAGACCTGTCTTCTCCCTCCTATTTTATGTGTTTACCTCTCATAGATTTACACTCCTTTAAAGCAAGTATGCTTTAATTACTGACTTGTACCTGCAAGCTGCAGAATGAGGCCTCTTAATCTCCACACCTTTTTCTGTCCAGGGAAGAAATGATGTTCTATTAGAAATGGAGCAAACCTCCCCTCCCTCCTAGCCAAAACTCAAGTATAAGAACTCTATTACTCTTGAAAGCAGCAGCTGTAAAAGCAACAATGAAGAAAAGCAAAATCTATTAAAGAAGAAAGGTTAATCTGAGAGAATATAGACACAAACAGCTTTCCCTGTTGCATATGTACACAGTGTCTATTTTAAGGAAAGTTTCCCAGAAAAAGTGCTTGAAAATTGTRGTGTAAATGTTACTGCCTTAAGAAATGTAACCTCAAATTATCAGTTGTGTTAAATCCTAGTAAGTGATTCCTGTGCTAAATAAAACAACAAACAGCATTCATTTCTCCTTTGTTGACTGAATTCATGGCTCATATTACATTTATTTTGCAGGTCCATAAGTGCTAGCAATAAGAAACCACCAACAACTGGGTATTAATTGTTGGCATTTCAGAGGAAATACAACAAAATGTTGAATAGATGGACCACAAGCTAAGAAAACACCATTCACAGTCAGATCCAAGACTCCCAGAGGTATTATTCAGCTGAACTCAAATATACGTATTTGTACACAGCCTAACAAACACTTGACTACTTTCRCATCAAGAATATTTAAAATGCGAGWTYTTTTTTAACTTTAGCCATTCTACGTATAGAGTTTCAGGTCTCATTGTGTATGGAGGGCTTCAGGRTCGCCCTGCAGCTCTTCAGCTGCCCGAGGCATGAGGAAGAGCAGCTTCCTCCTATGCATCCCAAACAGCACAAATGGAAGAAGTAGTTGGAGAGGATGCAAAATAAGCGTATTTTTTTTAAATGCCCAGTCCAACAATTTGATACACTTACTTATGGTATTGACAATCCACTAGTTTCTGATAGTTTGTGAGAAGAACAGTAAGAGAGTAACAACCCCTCCACAGTGGTCCCCATCCTGGAGGACCACATGTACTGTCCCAGGAAGGGAAACCAATAAAAAATAACTACGGTCCAGCTGTCCTGGGTATGAGGTAGAGAGATTTCCTTTATGATGGTGAAGTCATGGTTGCAGCATGGATTATCTTTTACACTACCCCCTCTTTTTCGCTTGTATTTAATTTCTTCCTTCTTCCTCCTCTCCATTATTAAGAATCATTCAACCATTTATTTATTCACAATTTCCTCTTGATCTGAAATCTCCTATTTCAGATCTCATCTAATTAAAGCTTTTGTCCCAATCTATTTAATATTTCTGATGAAAATATACAGATTTATCCTGAATGGATGAAGGGTTTAACTTATTTATGTGCTTCCTTGTACATATACAAATATGAAAAAAAATGGAACAAAGAAAAAGTGAGGGATCTGATTGCAGTCCAAATGTCAAAGCTAATTGTTGTGCTTTGGGAAATTAAAATTTTTATATGGAAATGTAGACTTTCACTTCCAAATGAAACCATGGCAGGAGATTAATCTATATAGTGCAGCAATATGATTAACTAATCCAGTCTTTCTGTCTATGGTGGGTGTTTTACCCTAAACATTTGTAATATAATCTATCATGATAATCAGAAAATTGTGGATAATTTACATTATACATTAGTGAGTGTGTTTGCATACAGAATAAATCTTTAATTGCTGGTTTGAGAAGGCCAATTTCAGCAATTCTCCGTCAGCCTTATTATGATGAATTAAGTCAATTTATCCATGTAGCTTACTTCTGTGTCTGAATTCATCTTGCATTTCTACTGACTTTTATTGGAAGAAATCACAGGGCAGATCTCCGAGTTTGTAGTATCTACCAGCAGAAGAYTGAGAAAGTAAAAATAGGAACATCTTTCTTCCAGAGGAACCTGGGGCAGAGGGTGAGGAGGTAACAGACGGGCAAGTCCGGACCCTGGAGTATGCGTGGTGGGTCAGAAAAAGGGACTTCAAATACTTGTTCTTCATGAATACTTTCCTCAGAATTTAAGTTTGTTGTGTGTCCTTAAGTCATATGGAGGGTAGCAATAGAAACAACACATGATTTCCCTCTGTAAGCGCCTTTCTTTGGTGATTAGGAGTTATCTAGGTAAGGCAATGTAAATTGAACCTGCTTTCTCTGCTTCAGTCACTGATTATAAATGTGGACCCAGTCTGGCAAGCTCCGATGTGCTGTTGTATACTCTTCCATGGAAAAAGTGTATGTCCAGAATGGCTCCATTAAAGTCACTTGGAATAACTCTCATGAGTAAAACTAAGCATATGTGTAAGTATCTGTGAGATCAGAATCTGTGTCTATGGTGGCTGGTGAAACACAACATAACCATGAGCACTGATTATGAATATAAATTTTCTTCACTAATGAATATTTTTTTTTAACAAAAGAGAAAGAAAGAGGTCACTTAGTAACTATATCTGCATCTTTTTCATGGGTTGTTCTGCATTCTGTTATACCCAATACTAATTTTTCTCTGTATTGCTTGAAAAGAGAGCAATTAATTTATAGTGATTTCAATTACCATTTCTCACACTGATTAGACTTAAAACACAGTATCAGGTCACTACATAGTAGGGAAATTGCAAATTTATTTGAGTCTCTGTAGTATTCAGAAAGCTGATGTAGATTCATTAGGAAAAGTAAAAAGAAAAAAACAGACAGAAAACAAACTGACAAAATGAAGCCACATCATATTTCTCTTTCTTTTTTGGGTGAGATAACTGCCCTCCATTTTACAGTCTACTGACTCTTTCAGTTCCATTGCACTTCAGTGCCACTGCATTTTTGTAAGTTTTAACAGTAACCTTATGAAGCATATAGGATAAAATCATTAGGAGAGACTGAGAATACAAAAACTCTAATCAAACAAAGACACCAGGTCACAGAGTCAAAGATAGGTCTCTCATCATCGYCAGCTTATCCCAAATATAAAAATGATACTCTTGTAGTAAAAGAAATTGAATAATACATTGGCATTATTACATCTCCCMAAAGAGATAAAAGAAACAGCGGGGTTATAAGAACATCCACAGTCAAACCAAAAGCCAATCTGTGGTTAGCACTTGTCCTGCAGTAAGTTGTTCTGCAGATTCCATAGCACTATAAGCTTTTATAAAGTTAATGGTTTATGCTTTAGAATTTTAAATAAATTTAAATATGATTTTAAATAATTTTTTAGAAATAATAAAAGTAGTGCTATGATGTCATGAAAGAGGCCAATCAACAGACCTAAAGATCAAAAGCTATATTATCTACTCCATAGCCCCAGTATGTTTGTGTGCAACCGTAAAGCAAGTTCTCTCAGAGTGCTTGACTTAACTTGAGGGACTACTTTAAACTTATTTTAAAGGAGTTAAGTGGCCATGTAGTCTTACATGTGCATTGAGCTACTAGGATCTTGAGCTACACAGCTAACGATGTGAAGTGTACTTAACCTTTGTTAGCATCCCTGCATCTCAGTAAAGCCCTCTAGCACAGAGAGCTAGTAGACCTAGCCTAATGGCATGGATGCTCACACACAACAGTATCTCAGGAATATACRAGATGACTCATGACACTAGCACAGTCTGTGCTGAAGTCCATGACATTAAGCTGTTACTATGACTTTACTTGGGGTACCTGGACTGAAGCTCAGGTGGATGCATATATTGCACTGCAAATCACAGCTTCCTTTAAAAAGTACATGTGTTCCAATTGCTGGGCAGATGCAAGAGGTGACTGGGTTACTTTTAACCTTATGTGTAGAAGCAAGGCATAACACTGCTTTGTGTTTTATATGGCTGACATGAACCACTCTGAGGGCATAGATTCATCCCAATTAGTGAAAGAGGAGTTGCTTGTTTATTAGTAATGCCTTATTTATTTCTCCTGTACAACTAACTGAATTATTTTTCCCACATCAAGGAAATGAATGGCTTTACTACGACAAATAGGGCATAGCTGGTATTGTGGACACAGCATAGAGAGTTTGCTTCGCTGCAGACACTCTGCTGTAACCAGGATGTCCGAGGATATTTATTGCATGACAGGACCTCTGTTGTCTTTCAGAGAGGGACTGTCATTTGGCTGATGCAGATGATGAGGGCAGAGATGGGTATATCTTCACCATGGGCCAGCGTACGTGGCTAGAGGGGAGGTGAAGCAACATTCATGGACCTGACAGGTCCCTGCCTGGGTGGAACATGGGAGAATGCAAACATATTTTCCTCCCTTCTGACCTTTTCATACTTATTTGCAATCACAGGCCACAGCTGAAGGTCTGTAGACAGCTATAAAGCATCCAGCTGTGGCGAGCTTGATCACTAGCTGAAATCAAAGGAGCTGGGATCTGTGGATGCACCGTTACAAACGGTAGGAACTTTACCTCCAGATGTATGAGCACAGAATTGTTATGGCAGACCTGACCCTAAAATTGATAATAATTCTACTGAGGCTCAAAAATGACAAAATTAGAATCAACTATTACCTGTTTGTAAGATATAGGTGCTAAAATTTAAAAAGTAAGGAGTTAAAAGCAGTATCTTTTTGAAAAATGAGCAAAATAGTTCCATAGCAGAGCCCTTCTTTTAGCTTGTAATGGCAACAACACAATCCACCCTTAACCCCCCTGTCATTTATAAAATTTCATAATGTGGCTGTAGGTATTTATTCCAATGCTGAATTTATGCCAAATAACTTCTGAGTCCAGAAACAATCTGGGCTACGGGTTGTGAAATAGGGGTATCCCTGGCACTTTTAATCTTTCCAAGTAAAAGCTTTCATAAGCTTTTTGAAATGTCATATAGGGATCAGATTATGACCCAATTACTACCTGTGTAAATTCAGAGTGATTACTCTGACTTCAGTGGAGATGCTGAAGATTTAAACTGATGTCAGTTGAGATCAAAATTTAGCTTGTTGTCTTGCATTCTAACTTCAGTTCTAAATATTCCAGTAGCAATGTTAAAAGTTTTATTATATGACTTTTTTTTTTCCTAAGCTCAGGGAAGTAAATCTTCCCTTTTTATGTATTTCTGTTTTGTCAGTTTTTTTCTGAAGATAGGCAATAGAGAAGAATACAATTTTCTGTTAGCAATTTGTTCTTTAATAAACTCATTAACATTCTAACTATTCAAAGCTCCATGAAGCAACCTTACTGCTGGTTGCATTTTGCTCTAAAAGTTAATGCTGATTAACAGCTGGGTGGAGTGATAGCATATAATTCAGGTAACCTGAAATGTCTAATATAGATTATAATGAATTAATTATTTAGAGATATTCGGCAAAGGAGTGCTCAAACTGTACTGTAAACTTTGGGGCAAGGATTGTGTTTTTATTCTATGCAAAATCCCACAACTACAGAGCCTTCGACTGTGACGTTTAGGCAACACATACACTACAAATTGCAAATATATAATATCACCCAAGCAAATCAACAGCGCATGATTCTGATCTCAGATAGTGTAACTATATTGTCTTTAAAGTGTTATTCCCAATTTACTGCAATATGACTGTGGCCTTCTATACCTATTCCCCTACCCAGCATTTTAATTTTATAACAGCAATAATGACTATGGCACAGGGAGGGCATCTTCAATGGATCTTTATTGTGCTCTGTCACAGCTTCAGTGCAGCTGTGGGAAATGCAGCAGCATTTCTTTGAAGTACCAGTCCCAGCTCTCTGTTAACTCCGACTGATTTGTCCAGTACAGAGGGAAGCATCTGATAATACATGCAACCCCATGAACATGATTCATTCAGCAGCATTCAAGTGGTTAAACGATCAAGTATGTTTAAGAGCCTCTGGCTGCACCCCAGGCCATCAGATTCTTCCAGCTGGCCATTAATCCCCAGGAAATGCCCTACAGATAGATAGCTATTACTTACATATGCAGTTAGGGACTTTTCTGTATGCTACTGTCTGCTGAAAAATAACAAGGAAATAGTGGGAGTTCTGAAGCATTTGAGTAAAAAATGCAAGTTAGCTGTATTAGAGACTTGGGRTCTCATGTACAAAGACATGTAAATGTCTGCTCAGTGCTTTGTGGACACGATGCGGGAGACTCCTACAAGCTCTCTTCAGTTTCTACTTGCTTTCCCTTTCCTCCATGCTCTTTCCCATCGAACTCTTTCCAGATGTCATTCCCTGTGGGGATGATTAGAGAAAAAATAACTCTTTTCTTTCCCATGAGTCTGCAAGTCCCCAGTGCATTGGGCTAGACTTGCCTGCAGGATTCCCCAGTGCTGCTGCTGGCACCGGCTTGCTGCTGCTGTGGGTAGCACTGCAGTGCCATGTGCCTGAGCATTAAGTGCCCCGTTTCCCTCAGGAATCTTTCTCTCAGACTTTTTTTTCCTCTGTGTGGGAAAAATACCTGTGCTCCAGGAAAGGTTTTGTGCTTTGCCTCTCCACCTACCAGTTACAAACAAAGGGCTCTAACACAGACTGACTTCTCTTCATCCCTTTTGGAGACACCATCTGGCACAGAAATTTGCTATGACACTTTCTCCACACTATGRGGTGAGATGAAGGTGTAATAAAGGAGGAAAGGGAGGTCTTGGCATAGCAGTATATAAGAATATACTGTGGAATGGCCTGGCAAGAGCATTGCTAGAGAGAGCTGCCTTCTGACAATTCTCACCTAGACTCCTCATTTTTCGTTCGGTGCTTGGGGTTGTGGCTCTCGCAAGGAGTTCACCTACAGAAGGGACGGTGCAGAGTCACAAAGCTGCAGTTRCAGCATGCCTGGGGGGATGTGTTCTTTGAGGGGTGCCTTGGCCCTTGCAGTGGTGCATGGCGCCTTCCCAGCCCTGCAGTGCCCAGCATTAGAAACACAAGAGAAGGCAGTATTTCATTTCCTTGTATCTAAACTTCAGGTGCTATAATGATAGGTGGGAGGGGGGCCCTCGAGCCTGCCTCAGGCATGCTTCCAGTTGCACAAGGGGTGGGAAGTTAGGAGATGCCTGGGGAAATTTTTCAGTACAAATTCCTCCCTTTGATTCTCTGCGTTAGAGACGGTTCCAGAGGGCCTGCTCCCTRTTTGCAGAACCCAGAAGGGAATTCAGTGCCAAATCAGAAATGATTAAAAATATCCAAACAGAAAAGAAGGCTTCTCAGCTATAAGTAACTTTATTTTGTGCTGTTCATTTCTGCTCTTCCCTGAGGTCGATTTGATCCCAGTAAGGGCTATTCACGTGAGAGCACACAGGACAGAAAAGCTGGGAGAGAGCACAGCGCAGTGCTAGGGGGCACCCATCCTTCGTTTAGTCGTACCACAATATTGGCACATCCTCAGAGGTGCCTACTATCTGAGATAAATATTAGACTGCCAATTGTGGTAGGCATTGCACCTGCCTACCAGATCTGGAGAATAACATTCTTAGACTTCAGATTTTTTCTTTACTCTTTCCATATAAAACACTGTGCATGTGTACGGTGTAACAACAAATAGTTAAATGATAATATTGTTTCGGCATTCAGCCAAAATGGATTCTGTTTGCTGGGGAGATCTAAAATAGCTCAGCTCTCCCGTATTTAATAAGAGATAAAAAGGGTAAGATTTTTTTTAAGTGAAACTAATTTAAAAGTCTTTAGACAGGAAGGAAGAACTGCTACATTATTTGCATATACAACAGGATTTACCAGTCTCAAAAGACTGAATACAATTAGTTTGTGGCTTAAATTCACAGTGTAAAGAACGAATGTGGGCCCAACTATTTATGCTGTTTTTCTCTTATGTGGACTTTTTCTTT
Organism: Rhea americana; assembly: GCF_003343005.1. Taxonomy (NCBI): domain Eukaryota; kingdom Metazoa; phylum Chordata; class Aves; order Rheiformes; family Rheidae; genus Rhea; species Rhea americana. Next base: position 2,794,598 of record NW_028186801.1, on the reverse strand, counting down.
GAGAACAAAGGTATGCATATACCAAACTCTGAGGAACTGAAATAGGATAGAGAGGAGATTAGGATGGCCCTAAAACTGTGATCCTAAGTGTTCTGCTTGAATATTGCCTTGCCATGGAGATAYCTGAAGCCTTAGTTTTTGACATTAAGGTTTTTACATGTATCTAGGCAAGACAGCACGGTGTCCCACGCATATCAGATGGAGGATATACTTTCTAAATTCAAACCTATATGAAATGCTTTCTTTCCAAGCAAGGCCATTTTATACAGAACAAGCGTGTTTCATACAATACTAAGTGTGTTCCCTAAGATCAAAGAGTTTTAGGAGAGAAGGGGCAATTTTTCCTCCTTCTCACAGGATGTAGACTTCTCCGGGGTGCGTGCTAACTGGCAGTGGAGGATACTTCACTGACTACTTAGAGATGATCACATACATCTAGTCCGTCTGTCCACTTTGTGGGGATCAAGGTASCTAGAGAGTCACTGAACCAGGAGGCAAAGCTACTGAAGTAGCATAATGAGTAGGCATCTCTTGTGGGGCCTGACTTCAGTCCCTGCTCCAAAACCAGCAGTTTTCAGCAAATAAATATTAGCTAGAGTGAAGGCACAAGTCCTCCCAAAGGAGAGCTCTTACCACAGGTTACTTGGKGAATTTCTGAGGGCAGTGCAAGGTGAAGGAGCTGCTGGAGGAAACTGTGAGGGACCAGGGCCTTCCCTGAGGAAATGCTGAGGCTGTGTTAGCACGGTGTTTGCAACCTTCTCTCCAGAGACTTTGCRGTTCTTCAGGCAGAAAAATGAACTGAGCACAGGGCTGTCACATGYCAGTGAGGGCACTGACAGCTACTTTATGCAAAGAGAGCTCTGCTACCTTTTGCAATATGTCTTGCACAAAGCTAAATTTTGAAGGGAAGAACTTCGTCCTTTGCCCTCAAGGAGAGTTCAGGGCAGTGCACACAATTCCAGGGATTTACCCCTGGGTATGACTGAGCAATGAGCACAGAGAGTATAGCTGAGYAGGTCCTAGAAAAGAGGATTTCTTTTTATGGGTAAGGTAGTTAGGCTCTCAATCAGGCTTGCACTTCCTTTTCACCTGCTCTGTTTAGGGATCCTGTTCTGATGTAACTACTCCTCTCTACTCATGCAGGTGGATGGAGGGGCCTTATTTATGAAGAGGGAATCTGTAATGCAAAATCACGTGTGCAAAAATTAGGGAACAAAAGCCTATTTGTGAATGTGAGCCTGAGAGGAAAAACGCATGACCTATCCCTTCTATAGTATGCTTCATTGGATAAAGGGTATTTTGCAAATTGCTAAATGGATTTATGTTGTCTTTAATGAAAATGCCAGTAAGAGCAAGCATTTCTGTTTCATTAGAAAGTGCAAATGTCCCCAAAAAGAGAACAAAACAAATTTTAATTTTCCTGTGAAATAAGATTGCAAAAATTTTTGGCTTAACACAATAAATTTCAGAAAAAATGAAAACTGTTTAATTTGAAAGTTAATCATACAGCTTCAGTAGTATTTTAATGTTCTTTTATATGAAACAATTTAATTTTCCAGAACCATTTTGAAACAAAAAGTGAAACATTTCATTTAACCAATGYAGACATTATTGAAAGGTTTTACTTTGATTTTTTTTTCCTTAAACAAAATGCTGCTTTGTTTGACATTTTTTCAAAATGTGCCAATTCCAGGGAAGGCTGCATTTTTCTTTTCATTGAAAATCTATTTTGACAATGGAATTCTAATGGAACCGAATGCTTAGAGGTCTTGTGTCAAGTGCTGAGTCTTTTTTAACCTGACATTGGATTTGGATATGTAAAAAATAATGCATAAAGAATAGGTTTGCAGGTTGCTGCTGAAGTGAGTTGACTCGTGTTCAGTTGAAGAAAGTTTGGACAAAAGGCATGAAAACACCAGAGGCAACAAGATATAATATTTCCAATCTATAAAATAATAGTAATTTTCTTAAATATACTTTTTTGAGAATTGTCTCTTTTTTAAACMTTCTGCACCCAAACCTGTGTTTTTGGTGAATGATTTTGCAAATGCTGGCCTAGTTGTACCAACTGTAAGGATAAGCATCCAAGGCAGCTTACATACCCCARGCCATATGAAGCCCTAAAAAGATAAGTCTTACCTGAACATCCCTACTAGGGGAGCAGAACTGTAGGTTTGAATACCAGTTGTTAACTCATGTGCATAGATAACTGGCCACAGTCATTTCCTCCTGTTATTACACTGCAATAACAGTATACTTGTGMGCTTTTTTATCTTTAATTCAAATTAATTATTAGTATGGAAAGAAAAAGCTTGTAATGTATGATTCCCTGTGAYGATATTTAAGCTATTTTTAGTGTGCTGAGTTCCACTGAGCAGTAAATACATGACATTGTGTTAAAATATTGAGAGAACACAAATCTTGAGTAGACAGGAGATGACCTTTACTTGAGATTTCTGCTGAAAAATTGAAACAGGAGACCTAAACGAGAGCCTCTCGATGTGCATTCAAGGCAGCTGTTCTGACAAAAGAGGCTGTGAGATCTCCAGAGGTTCTACAGTGATGTATTCAGCTGTCAATAATTTATATTTTAAAGGTTTCCTGAGAATAATTCACATATACAAAGTGTAGACACATAGGTCAATAATGTACATTTGAAAGAGTTCATAAGCATGCAAGATCTATTAGAGTTTAAGGGATCGATAATATTCCCAAGAGCCCATACATATGCATTGACAAGACAGGGAGGGCTGTTATTACAGTCTATCAAATCAATAATCCACGTTTAAGTACCATATGAAAGGTAGTTTTAAATATGTATCAACTCAGGCATGACCGTGTTGTTAGAGCTTTGAGGATCAATAAGTGAGGTTGTAGCCAGCTGTTAGGGCTCCAGTGTCCAGAACTGCACCCACCGCCTGTTTTTTCAGATTCTTCCAAACACTTGGGGATCAACTGTCAGCTGATATGACTAACAWTATGGTACCACTGCTATTTCAACTGTACTGAGGTGTTCCTTTTCTTTTTTCTTTTTTTTTTTTTTTTTTGAGAGTGGGCTCTGACCACTGCTCTATTCTCATTCTCATCAGAATTACATGTTTTCTAAGCACTTTAATACCAGGTGTTATTTAATGTGTGATCAGTAAACAGGACTTCAGTCCTGGCAACTTTTCCTTGTCAACACAGTATGTTTTATCTTTAAAACCAACCAACAAACAAACAATATAAAACCAAACAGCTCCCCAGAAAAGTCCAAATAAATGAATTTTTTTTTTTAATAAATTGATATAGCTGATAAACCTCCTGAATCACCCAGGTTCCGGTGGAATTCAGCTACAGAACTGGTATCTGTGAAGGTCAGATAGAGCTCCTGTCCTGATTCATTTAATTATCAGTATCTTCCCTTGAGGAATCTGATTATTCTAGGCAATGCCCCCCAAGAAAGTTATTATCTTGATTTGATCTGGTTAAGAAGGAAGCTATAATGAGACAAGTAGAGGAGAGTATTGCTCCTTTTGTTGAACCTTGATGTGTTTCTAATTCATTTGAAGAACACCAGACACTGTGGAAAGGCACATAATGATGCAATTACTGAAAATCAAATCATAATGAGGCCAACTGATACTCCCACTAGTGCTCCTCTCTGGGGAGTAACCCCGGGGGAAGGAAAACTCCATGTTCCTTCTGTTCAGCTTAATTTAGGTTAACATCAATAGGACACACAATTAGAGGGGTTAAAAATGGTTTCACTGACATTTCTCAGACCTTTGGTTAAGTACGTGGGAGACTGAAGAGTGGATGTTGTCRAAGGAACCATCAGTGGGGAAATGGGAAGGAGAGAGAGTGGAATGGGATCTGCGGCTGAGTAATGGCCTACCCATAGACATAACCCTTTTCCAACTCTTGCTTTGCAGTGGATAGGTATTAGAAAGAACGTTAGTTTACGGATACCCACCATGATGATATCTAACTAGTGTCCTGAGGGATCAGACATGCATGCCTGTATTTAAAACAATGCATATTAATGTATCATATCCTCAGAAGCATAGGTAATATATAAGCTATATCATATCTGTAGGCAAGCCCAGACTGACCACGATAAACCTGCTTGGCTTTTGAGTCTATCACCTTGAGTGGAAATTTTGGACCTCTGTGCTGGTGAAGAGGACCTTGTATTTTACCTTTCGCTCCCATGAAGAAACCACTTTTTTCTTTTTTTTTTTTTTTAATTTTACTGAAAAATATTTTATGTATAACAGTTTAGTCCTTCCTTATCTCAGCAGGTAAATTGTAGGGATATGGGTGCTCACACCAGAGTCACAGAATAGTGTCACAGTGCCGGCAGTCATCTTCTACATAGGAAGGTCTTCAATCTGATTGTAACCAGAATCAAGTCTTGGATGACTCAGTGCTGTGAGTTCTTACTTACAACTTGCAAAATACAAAAGAAATCAAAATGGCACTTCTGACTTTTGAAAACAGCAGTAGGTCTCCAAATGAGACAAAAATAGTAAATAATATGAAACATGCTAAAAGCAGATTCCACATCTTAAAATCCAAGCACTCTTCAAACAATAAAAATGAATACATTAAATATAAAGTAGCAGGAACTTTTCTAAAATATTCACCTATTTTCTGTTTCTAAGGCTCCTTCTACTGCATTTAGAACCTATGCTTATGCAGTATATCCTCGTGTCTCCAAACAACAGTGGAAATGAATATCATCCAACACTGCAGTTTGACATGATATTATATTTACCTGAAATAAACAGCAATCTTCATTTCTCAATGGCAATTCAGTGGAAAAGGTACATAAAACCTTGTTTTACAGCTGATAAACCTAGCGGATCATAAAAGAGTATTAGTATCATAAAACTTTAAAAAGCATAAATGAGGAGATAATACAAGGGGTGGGATTTACTAGTTGAAAAGTGGGGAGATAATCTGAGTTGTCTGCTTTCCTTCTTATTAAGTTACTAGTAAAAATTCAAAGAAGATAATTTTAATAATGGAGATGTTGGCTGCAGTCAACCTTTTTTGTCTCAGAGGTGAAATCTTAAATAGTCAAATGAGTGTGAGAATAATATAGCCCCCATTAAAGTGATTTTAAATTTACGCATAATTTTTGCTAATACCAGTGAGCAATGGGAATAATTAGAATGGTTTCAGCAATGCTGAAGATTTGAATAATTAAAGACACAAGATTAATTTAAGAAAAGGCATCATTAACCTAAATCAAATATTAGATTTCTTGTAAAGGAGAGGCAGTTTAGCCATAACCACATTTTTCGGATAGGGAATCTCATTAAATACTACGGTTTGTGTTTTACTCTGCACCCACAGGATTTACTTGCATGAACATTAAATCTGTGTGTATTGAATATAAGCTTTTAAATCCCATGATATGGCCCAACATTTTTGTACTGGGTAAAGTATTAATTGAATAATCTTGTTTTCACTTTGCATGATCATAGTTACCTTAAGGTCACTTTCAATCATATTTTTTCCAAGAAGAGTAAAAAATTCAAGCCTGATCTGGTGAAGCCTTTTTTCTCACTGAAAATAATTCTCTCTAGGCTCCAGTTATTAATGTCACAATTGCTTTCTTTTGGATGAACTAAAAAGCATTTTCATGAACATCAAAGCAAAAAAGTAAATACAATACAGAATGTATATGTGCTGTACTGGAAACTACAGTTATCCAGCAAGAGAGTGCATTCCTCAACCGAATAATGAGGAGAGCAGTTTTGTTTCTTAGCTGCTAACAAACATAAGTGCATTTGTGTTGATTAAAATGCAAAACTGGATAATTAAACAAAGAACTCATGATAAAAAAAGCAAAGTTTTTGTCTATTTATAGGAAAACAGTCCTTCATACATATTGATTTGCGTTATATTATTTTCTCACAATGTGGTGATTTTCTATAAATATCAGTATCTGATAATGAGTGCTTCCACTACTCATTATTTCTCTACTCACAGAATTTAAATAGAAATGCATTCATTATATGGAAATCTATCTACCTTTTATGCCTTTGATGAAGCCAGCCTCTGATTTGAAGTTTTGACCACCATTAATGATATGCAGAGAGCTCTGTCTTATCTTATAATGAGATGCCTGAAGAATTTATCAGTGGAATTTATTAGATGCTAATTCATCTTCTATGCGTTACTTACGCAGCTGCATCTCAATTTTATATTGCTTTATGGAATACAGTTTGTGGGGTTTTTTTCCTCTACCCTTCCCCAAAATGAATTTCTGTGCTGGAAAAACAACCTATTTCTAAAACAAGTTTTGAATTCATTGACTCAAAAAAACCTTTCAAGCAACAGTGTCTTGGAAGCACCTGAGAAGTGTCAGTTGCCTATGATGTATTTCTCAAATCTGTGGGTCAGTCAGCTTGAATTTCTGTTGTATGAGCACTCCATGGTTTATTCATTCTCTTAGAAAGTTACAGTCTTCCACCTGTTTTCCATTGTTGTTTGGAGACTCTAGGATATACTGACACAGAGTAAGAACTTACGTTGAACCAGGTTTGTTTGAGCAAATTGTAATTCTGCARTAAGGCAGCAGACACAGTTGCACGCAAAGTTAGGCGATTTCAGTTCCTAAAGCCTCCATCTGCACTGGAATTGGTTKGGTGGCTACAGCTTTTCTGTTGCTGTACTCTGAATAATATAAATATTGGCTGCCTGATGAAACTGGTGGGCTATGTCCCTGCTGATTGACTTTGTGGCAAACACTATGCTTATGTCACTTTCTCCTTACCTCAATCAAGTCTTTGCAGTTTTCTACATATCTTCCACTGGACTWAGTCAGTGGCCCTGTGCTTTTTTAATATCTAGAGGTTGACCCTTCAACAGATCCAGGAAGAGAGAGTAGATGACTGTACATTTAGATATCACATGCATTCTTTCTAATGATGTATTCTTTTTGCTTTTTTTTTTTTCTTGTGTATATCTACATGAAAGATATTCCATCTGGGCTTTCAAAGTCATCAGTGCTGCAATCCATGTCAAAGGGAGCTGTACTCTAAATATGGAAGAGACTGCTTCAAAGAAGAACGGAGGGATCTATTTTATTAAGAAATATTCAGAAATCTATTTCCTGCTTATGGGTGATAAATCCTAGGCTTAAACAGTAGTTAAGAGATTCAGATTAGACATTAGAAAAGTCTGATATACTCTAAATGTAGTGAGAAATTGGAATGTGCAGGTAAATGAAATCTCCATCTGTGAAGGTTTTTAAAAAGGAGTTAAGCATCTGTTATGAGTGCCATGATCYGATCTTGGGACGGGAGTCCCAAGTTTATTTTCTGTGACAATGATGGGGGCAGATGTATATTATATAACTGTATTATATACTGTAATAATTCCTCAGGAAGGGGGCTAAGGTCTAGCAACTCTCATCTGGAAATGCTGCTTCAGGTCTACTCCTTTTTCATACTGTTTGTTTTGCTGGGCACTTGAGTCTATGGAGGGATCCCGGGAGGACAMTGTGTCTCTTCTTCCTCTCCCGTGAGAGGGAAACTCTCACATCTCCTCCCCACCGTCCAAGGAGAAATCACTATATGAATGATGGTCTCCTGGGTGTACATTCTGGCTGCAGGGTCTTTGTGTCCATGAGACAGTCCCTTGGTTTAGTTGGTGAGGAACCATGCCTGCAGCCTTCCCTTCACTCCTCTTTCCTGTCTTGTCAACCCGTATTTCCACTTCTATTACAATTCTTGTGTTCAACCTGGATCTATATCTTACCTCCTAAAAAAAGATCTGGGTGTTTTCATCAGAATCTGGCCAAGCCTTTTGACTAGCTCTGTCCAGCTCTTGCTGGCACTCACTTTCAGCCTGAGCTTTTGGATCAATTAGTACTGATTTTAGCTTCCCTGGAGGGATGGGTAGAATAAGTGCTCAACATGTTTCCTATGGGTATTCATATTTTTAGCCCTTCCTCATTCACCTTCACTGTCACCAGCAGACATAGACACTGACTCATCATCTGAAACAGCAGCAGCAGCAGCTTTTYAGAAGAGACTGAATCAGATAAGGTTGGCTCTTCTTTTCCTGAAGCTTTTTGCCCCAGTCAGGGACTGAAGAGCAGCCTGATCAAGCACTGCAGCATTTTTGTTGCTGAAGCATTTTTCCTTTTCATGTGGAAGCTGACATAGTCTCACAGATAGTTTCTCACAGAAATATTCAGAACAGCTCTCAGTTTCAAAACAAATCTCTAAGGTGAGGCCCTCTGTTATATTCCTCAAAATATGTTTTGTCTGGTTTGCATGACTTGGCCTATTTCTCATGCAGCTATCAGTTCTATCAAATATATGACCTCACAACCATGTTTGAAAATGTTATCTTTATACAATCAGTAAATCAACATTGTTCCGTTGCAGTAGATAATAATTTATACTGAAGGAGGATCTGGCTTATGTTCTTGTCTTTAAGGCCATGCTTTTCCACAAACTTCATCGTGCTTAAGACCTGTGGAGACATGGTGTCATTTCAATCTTATTTGCCTTTTTCTGAGGATCCAACAGTTACAATTTCTCAGAAATGATGTTGGATCTTTTTCAGGTTAATTCCTCAGGCTGCTAGCTGTCTAGGGCATCAACATCATTTACAATGACATTCTCCCGGACCTTGCAAACTTCAGATGTAAATTACAGCAACTTCAGCACTGTGATTACTTCTCTCTAACGCATATGTATGGGAAGATTCACCATGTGAGGAGGTGCTGCAGAGACCCTGGGCTGGCAGTGCCAGAGGCAGCTGACCTATCTGGCATTGTGCCCAGGGCATTGAGCCCTTGAGCAGCTGCTCCAGCKGAGGATCCCACCCTGGTACCTCGGCATGGGCTCACACTGTCTCCCCACAGATGTCCCAGGCCTCCSCATGCCACCTGGGGACTCAGCACTRTGYTGTGACTTGGGGCAGRTGTGCCCTATGGCCTCACCAGCAAGCTCAGAAAGCTGGGAATCTCTAGGGAGTAGAAATACTCCACCAATACTTTTTCTTCTACWTTATGTTTTTTGTTATACCATGTGAGACCAGCTGTAAGTASAGAAGAGAAATGGCTGACTGGTTGCACCAGTCGAGCCTTCCTTATGGTATCAAATCAGCATATAACACTTTCACGGGGCCAAGATCCTGGTTCAAGACCTAAGAAGCTAATCTGTTAAAGCTCTTTCTTGCTGAAAAATTTYTCTTCATGTGTTTTAGGAAATTCAGCTCACAATACCTTAAATCAAACTTCAGAAATCCATTTCTTCCTACATAAATAATAGGGCAAATAGGGCCAAATATATACTATTAATTAGTTATGGATTTATTTTCTTTGGATTATTACAGAGTGTAAAAAGAAGGCATAAATCTAAGTATTTAGAAGCTATTGACAAAAATTACAGCATTAAATGAAACAAACACCTTCTAGGATGCAACGCTGGGTTTTAYCTAGCAATTTACTTTCTCATCAGAAACCAACCTCCACCTATTCGATAAACATAGCTGACATTTGGGAAATCATGACTGTTTYTGGCTGTGGCATGAAGCAGGTTTGGGAGCTTAGCATCATCACAGAAGGCCAGCTCTGTTCCCTTGAATCCAGCTAAAGGATCTTAACATCCCTGATCTTAACAATAGCATTAGAGTAGATAGAGAAATGCACGCCTTCAGGTATGAGTCCTCCCATCACTGAGGGTCATGTTTTTAAATACATGTTGGGACCTACACACATATAGACAGTTAGTGCCTGTCATTCCACATTCCATACTCTGTGTTAAGTAGATGCTTTGGCAAGGATCTTAAAGCATATTTATGACTGACTCAGGAGATAAGGTTGAGAACCATGAGATATTTAGACCTCCAGATCCCATCAGGCTTAAATTAGGTTCCTGAGCACCTTTGTGGGGTTTTCTCAAGAGGCAATGGTCAAAAACTGAACCACAGGAAGTTCTACTTGAATATGAGGAGGAATTTCTTCCCTGTGAGAGTGACAGAGCACTGGAACAGGTTGCCCAGAGAGGCTGTGGAGTCTCCTTCTCTGGAGATATTCAAAATCCGCCTGGATGCAACCCTGTCTAACATGCTCTAGGTGACCCTGCTTGAGTAGGGGGGTTGGACTAGATGATCTCCAGAGGTCCCTTCCAACCTTACAGATTCTATGATTCTATGATTCTTAGAGATCTTTGGAAGCTGAGATTTGACCACTCCAATAAATTCTATATATCCAGTATATTCACATCCTTATGTCTTTTCATGCCTTTCACATATAGTGAAATCTGGAAGACAATAGATAGTTTTTGGTTTAATCAAAGAGGTAATCAGACTCTTAGTTTTGTCTATGCTGGTAAATTAAACAGCATTTGGGACAGATCCTGGGTATTGCAATGTGGCTATGCATCCTGCCATCCCTGGCCTGCTTTTGGCCTATGCCGGCTAACTYGTTCCCAAACACTTCCCTGGCCTGGCTTAGGAGTCAGAATGGCTTCTGGAGCCATTTCTGGTAGGCCACTCACACATAGCCACCTTGGTTTAAATCTAAGTGAACTTACAGGCATAGATACAGCCTGTTCTGTGCTGGTTGGCCTCAGTGGCAGGGAACATTCACATGCGTATTTCATTTATTGGTAAAAAAATATAGCCCTAATTAACAGTGATGACTATTACAGTAAAGTCCTACACTGACACATTATGTACATATGTGACACGCTTTTGGCAATGTTAAAGCATAAACTGTATGTGGTTTTTTTCACATACAGTAAAAGTGCTGTAAAATTTCATGATTCCTCAGAGGCTTAAATTTTCATGTCCAGTAAAGCATGTGGTGAGACCAATAAACATGATGAGACCATCTAATTTGCTTGTCCCTTGTTGTTCTGGGTCACTGATACAGTAAAGTAAGCATCTTTATGCATTAAGAGCATGCTTTGCACAGAATAGAGCTTATTTTTCAGTAAGTTCAGATGGGAGGGTATGTTCACCACCGAATCAAAGCTCCAGAGATCAGTTCAAAGGAACAGTGCCTTCAGGATGCCTGTATGTTTTTTCCCCAATAGGCTTGTCAGACAGTTCAAAGAGTTTAACAACAACCCGAACAATAATTATTATTAACAACAACAACAACAATAATGATTTTTACAACACCCAGTATAATTGTCTGAGAAAGGCATATGCCTCAATTGCAAAACTACTTCTGATGCAGAGAAAAAAAAGAAAAAAAACAGCATAGTAAATGACACTTTGGAGATGACATTTTCTCACTTTTCAATCTACTTTACAGCATTTTGGTGACTTTATCACTATTTTGTTTGCTTATCTTCCCATTTGCCAGATGTTAAAGGCAAATTGACTAGGGCTGTATCTCTSTTAGTAAGTAATACAGACCAATAGAACAGACCTTTACAGCAAAACATCGCGGTGCTGAGGACATGACGTCTGCACTATACATCTTTTGGGGAAATAGGGACAAGGCAGGGGCAATATTTTGATAGGCTCTARTCTAGTCCCCTGAACTGGATGCCCATTAGCTGCTAAGTTCCTTCAGGAGCGTATCTTCCAGTTCATGCTGGATTGCATTCTGTGAGACTGCTCTGCCACGTGAGCAAGCAAGCGGAGATGATCAGCAGTTTTGCTTTACAAGTACCTCCCTGTTGTGAACTGAACTGCTAAGATAGGTGCACCCTGAAATCCTGTTGCTCTAAGATCAATGCAAAAGGAGTACTCCTCTGATGCTACATAGTGTCATGTAAAAAAAATGATATAAGCAAAAGTTTTGGGTGCAAATCCCACTAATACTTTTCCTTGTATCACTTACCTGGAAAGTGATTGCTGGTGACTGCTGCTGGAGTCAGAGGTCTAAAATAAAGAGAATCAAATGCGCTTATCAGAAATGAAATTGAAAATGTCCAAGTTGAGTGACTCCTAGCAGTGAACTGAGTACATTACAATTTTAGATAAWTTTTTTGTTTGTTCACAGCAGGGGACTGGCAACGAAAGGAGTGTTTTTGTTCTTGTGCAAATCAACTATTCTAAGCTGCATTTATAGTGGAGAGGTGGACTTCAGATGTGAGTACCATATTTTTATTTAAGGAATGTATTTGTCACCTAAATTGGATAGATCTCAATGAGTTAAGAGCACATTTCCTTGTTCAGTGGACAGATTATTGTGTACAGATGCAGGCTAGGCATTAGGATGCAGGATGGAGATATATGTGGCAGAGGACAGAGCGCCCGGATGGCTTATTTTGCTCAGGTTATCTAGTGATACAGGAAAACCACCCTGGGACTCCAAATAGTTTGTCTGGGGCTGGTATTTTGTCCAAGCATTAGTAAATTCCTCAGAGASCTGACCTACCTTTCCTTGGAGTGGATTGTGGGCTTTATAAGCATCAYGGCTCTCAGTTCAGTGATGTCTCTRCCTACTGAGCTTTCCTTTACGGCRTGTCAGAATGACCAAGAGGGAGAAAACAGAGAAAGCTGCTTAGAAAGAAACAAGAAAAATGGGGTTCAACCCAAATTAAACTGTAACTGCTTCTTCTATTTCTTCTTCCTCTGTCCCTTCATGAATGAAAGTTCTGAGAATACTCATTTTTGAAAATATTGAAACAAATGTTTCTAGCATCAAATAGCTCCCCAGAATCTAAAACTGCCCAGTGAAATTGGGCCTTGTCAGATTGGAGACTGCTAACAGTTATCTTTTTTACTCTATCATCTACCCTACGGAAGCAGAAATTAGGTCTTGGGAAAGTTTTATGTCAGAAATCTAAGTTCCTACAGACCTTTGGACACCTTCACATAGCAGTAGAAAATAGTTTTTGAGATTAAAATGTTGATGGTAGGTGCTCAAGTGAAATAGATACCTAGGTAGTATTTGTCTCATGGAGAAGAAATAGTAAAAGAATATTATATTTAATGAAGAAAATATTCTGGATTTGTTTGAACACAGATTACTGATCCAGACACTGTGGATTCAGTATCTGTTGTTGTCTGAACTGGAAGCACATCTCTGTTTCTCAACAGAGTCCAAATCTCAATTTATATTATAGCATATAGAGAAAACAGGGTAGTGGCATCATCTTGAAATCTAGTATGTTAGAGATTCTTTTGCAGACCTCAAAAATATTTCCAGACCTGAGATTAAACAAGTGTTGCGTCTGACATTGCAATCGCTGGTTGGCAAAAGGAATAGAGACATCAGCTATTTCCTTGCTGCCTCTGTTTCTGATACAAGGTTTGACACTCAGGGATGAAGTGGCTGACAAAGCACTGTCAAAGCCAGCGCTTCTGATGGTGTAAACTAGTATCATTTCATTGCTGGCTGCAAACATACTACTCAGACAAATGCAGAGAATAGTCACTTTGCAAACAGATTCAAAGGTTTCCCCTGTTTTAATGGCTTCTGATTCTGAATAACTATTTGACTAATCTTTGGCTGCCTGTACAAACCCTGAGAATGCAGACAGAACCAAAAAGTGAAATGGGGCTACTTCTCTACCAGCTGTATGCAGTGTCACTTTGACTCATGTCCTGAGAGCAATGTMATTTGGGGAGAAGTAAAAGGGATCTCACTGGGTGTGTAACAAGCCTGGCAGAGAGAGTAGTCTCTGCCTTGCTGAAAAGACCTGCTCAGGAAGTGATAGGAGATATGGGAATGTGAACATTATTTTTACTTCACTTTGGTGAAGTGTCCTACCCCAAGCAAGACAACAGGGTGCCCATCTCTCGCAGGGCTACTTTAGACAGTCTCAGAATTTCTGTTGTCATCAGGTATCAGGGATCTACTTTTCAGTGAAAAACTGGGTTATTTTCTCACTATTTCAATTATCCTGGATACCAAAACACTAATAGAAGAACATCTTCAAGTGTATTTGAAAACCGCTTTGACAAGAAGGGAAATAATCTGCTGTGGCAAAAAGGAAAAAAGCAAATAGGGTCCAAATGATCTTTTTGCTTAAAGCTTCACTGAGTCCTGGCTGTATCTGTCATAACCTCCTGTTGGTTTCACAAGAAGAATAAGCCTTATCTACGCTTCCTACATCTGCATGCTAAGGATATGGAGACTCTTGTGTTGGTGTAGTTATGCATAACCTGAGCCTCTATGATAACACACACAGTTAAAAATAAGAGTTATCTTCAACCTTGAGTGTGTGAGAGTGTGAGGTGAACACCTGTGAACTGCCTGAAGAAAATTTTTTAAGTGATGGACTATCATCTTCTTTAGAAAGCCACTAATATCCTAGAAAAATTAACCTTATCTGAGAAAAATGTAGGCAATAGACTCATACAATTATAGAATAATCTGAGCTAGAAGGAACTTCAGGAGGTCTCTACTATGACCTTCTCAAGGCAGGATCAGCTGTGAGGTCAGATCAGGCTGTTCAGGCTGTATCCACACTGTGGTCTTGAAAAGCTCCATCGATGGAGACTGCACAACTGCTCTGGGCCCCTGCTCCACTTCTTGACTGTCCTCATGGKGAAGAAGTTTCTCCTTATATTCAGTYTGAACCTCTTCTGATATCATTTTATGACCATTGCCTCTAGTAATATCTTAATCTTTTCTAACAAGCCTTTTTAACATAACAAGAGTCCATTTTACAAGAATTGGTCTAGGCTCCTTTTTTGATATTCTAAAGGAAGGCAAACAGAAGTCCAGAACATCTTCCTTCCTGGACTTTCTGTGAAACCATATTGAAAAATTCTTACCTAATAGAAGATAAAACATAATCTTTAGGAAAAATTGAACCTGAAAGCTGGAAAAAATGAACATGCAGACAGCAGCTGACCTTAGGCACAGAGTTGGAAGCATCTTATTATTGCAGAGCGTTAAAAAAGGGAACTAATGTGAAAGGCATTCTGCTTTCCCGCCATCGAGCAGAAGTAGTGGCTAATGGAAAGAGGACTTTAAGCATATGTACAGAGTACAGAAAGAGGGAAGATCCTAGGACAGAATTAAAGTCAGTTACAAACTTTTTTTTTTAGTGTTACTTATTATTATCAATGCTCTCTAATCGCAACTTTGGAAGAGTATAGGAGGGAGATATGTCAGGTACAAAGAATCTTTTAAAAAATAAACCTRAGTTTCCCTATTCTGATTAAAATAGTTTGATTAAGTATTGCAAGATAAACTTTGTTTTCACTGGATAAGAAGCATTTTTAGGAAAAGCAGATCATAATTTTCCTTATGGAGTGAACATTATCATGTTGTATGCTTATATTATCCCTAATTTAAAGTCAATTCTCCAGTATGCATTCGCTTGCTSTGATTCATAACACAGCATTTAAAGAATCCTGCCAGTGTCTGATGCACCTACTACTTTAATTTAACAAACTCATTTGTACTAAATTACACTTCTTTATAGACAAGGYGAGGGGGATGTATAGTAATTTATAAACAAACACAAAGAAGGGTCTTGCTATGAAGTCAGGGACTGTTGCCTTGGTGAAATCACATATTTTGAAACCTGCAACATTGGAAAATTGTTTTAGTAGGAAAGGTAATTGATTCAGCAGGTAGTGGATAAAGCTAGAACTTGATAGCAATACAATGATAATTCAAATAAAAGGCTGAAGTAATGGCAAGATGAACTTCATCTTTTACGATTTCTCATGTTCTGGGAAAAAATACCCAACAACCCTGCCTTGCTTGCATTTTGATGACAAACAATGATGGTATTGACATTTTCATATATTTAATCAAATCTAGTATCTTTTCAAGTTTGTAAAATTCAAGTGTTTTCCAAAACAATACTCCTTCTCTAAGATCATTTGTGAGTCAGAACAATTTACAAAAACTGGTGAGAGGAAACAGTGCTGGTTGCTGTCCTGCCCATGCCAAAGGATGTGGGGAAACATATGCATGGAAAAAAAAGAAAGAGAATCATCACAAAAAGATGATTTCTCCCCTCTCAAATGCACTTTTCAGCTCTAGTCCCTCCTCCATTTTCCAAAAGCAATTTCTCTGTTTCCAAAAGCAAACTGTCAAAAGATAAGGCAAACAAATAGAAGAAGCCACAATGGACAAAAGCGAGGAAACAAAAAAACTGGTCCTGGAAAACACCTTGAGAAAACAAAGAAGTAAACAAAATCAAGTGCTGTGCTACTGTCAGGAGGCCCTTTCAGGACCTGCCAGGTTTTCAGCAGCGTTCAAGCCATGTTTCAACAGCATTTGCTAGAGACTGTGAGCAACGTGGGCTGTCTTTGAGCAGGCTGGACCCCAGACCCATTGAAATATGTGGGAATCCTGCCACTCGGTTCCTGCAGCCCTTTTTAACACAAGACAACTCAGAGAATTGCATGGCTCCCTCCACAGCCATCCTCTTTCATATGCAAAGCAGCTGAATCCCTTTCTTCTTTCTCCTGCAAAGAAAGCTACAGAGGACGACACAAAAGAGTAATGACTAAACCAAAGACGAGAACATCTGATCTGTTAAATATAACTACCAGCACTTCCACTCTCRGCAGTAGATTACTGATGTCAGCAGTAATTTCTCACCCTCTGCTTAAGATGGTTAAGTTTTCCAACCATTTTCAGACGTTTCACAACCCAAGGTGCTGGTTATGCAGAACCTCCTTAAAAACAAGCACATTTGATAAACCCAGTGAATTTAGCAAGGTCTGCATGAGATGTTCTGCTGTCAATCATCCCACCAGTCCTGACAGGTCTGAAAATGTGGTGAAAGATGTAGGTATATGATATAGACATTTATATGCACTTGCATATCTATCATACTGCAGTAAATTTCTATCTTATGAAATAATAGGAAAATATGGTAGAAACTGAAGTGTCTGGAGTGTTACAGACTGAACAGAGGGGAGGGTTTTCACCATCATCTAATACAAACTTTGCTATAATATTCCAGAAGGCAGTGTTAGTTCATGACCTCTAGAGTAAATTAACATAATAGCTGTAAGACTCACTTATTTACTTCCTGAAATGTGACTAATGAAGCCTGAAGAAGTGCCAGTCAGTCAAACAGCATTGAAGATAAGGACACCTCTGCTGGTTCTGGTCTATTCTTTGAAAAATATTGTTTGGTCCTACAAGGTAAGGACCTGGATTCATTTTTTGTCTATCCCTTAGAATATTCATTCTAAAACTAGAATGGATGTTGTGTCTTAATCCAATAATGGGCTTAGATACAGAATATATTCTGCAGCTCTTAATAAGAATAATAAGAACTACACAGTCATGCATATGCTGAAATAATGTCATACATGTGGCTGATTTTTTAAATATTCAAAAAATGCTTCTTTATATTTCATTTCACATTTTCATTACACAGATCACCCTTCCTCTTATCTTTGACTTCTGTGTAGGAAAGAAYTTCCAGAGTTCCATTAAAATCAATGAAAATAACCCAATTTACAATAAAGGTTGGTTTTGTAGTGCTCTTGAAGAACAAACCATTTCCCTATGCCAAAATTCTTGATTATTTTGATATAATGATTCACTACAGACTTAGGTTGTTTTACAGAGAAAGGAAGAGGAGGATGGCGAATAAAAAGGTAGAATTAACTGTGTTTTTTGCATAGTAGGATTTTTTCCAGATTAACTGATGAATCAGGATTCCATGTTATCATCATCCTCAGTCAGAATGGAAGAGAAGATGGAGGAGAAAGGGGTTGTTGCAGGTGTGGAGGAAATACTTAGTGAAGATTGTATACCAAATTTCCTTAAACTAGTCAAAAACCATTTACTGTAGTCCAGCTGTTCATTTACTTATTTTTCTTTTAAATTTGGCATGAAAATGAGTATATTATTTTTGCAGAGGGTTTTTCTTTTTTCTCTTTTTTTGAGATGAGAATTATCAGATGCAGCTGGGGGATTGCTGTGTTTGGGAAGCTGAGAACAGCAAACTTGGGAAAGAAAGAAGGCAAAACACAGGATATGGAATGTCAAGAAAAATACATTTCTGTGGCACTAATGTGTAGGATTTTCAACACATTTTGTTCACTTTGGGAGAGAAATAAAAGCAAATCAAAATGCAAAGCAAGTACAGCTGTTAAATTCTATATCAGAAAACTATGTTGTATCTACCTCAAATTGCCTCTCAGAACTTCATCTGAGTAAGAAGTTATGCACCTTCAGCCATGAACTATTAGATAATGATGTCTTCCTGCTGAATTACTGTATTCTGCATTTTAGAGCTGCCATATTTTCACTAAACCTCAAAATGSTCCTCATAGGCAGGTCTCAACTTTACAATTTCTAAGGCCATGATTCAGGAAAGCATTCCTATGCAGGAAAACGTGCACTTAATTATCTTCAAGCATTTGTAGACAGCAAGATAAATACAGGGGCACAGAGATAGAATGGTTAAATATCTCATATTTTAAAATTTTTCCCTTTAAATCGTACTAACCATTTAAAATTGTTAAAGTTAAGGTAGGAAAGATTTTATTCCTATATTGAAAAAATCAGGGTTAAAATTCATTGGTCTTCATTCCACCCTTCTTTACATATATACAAAGTAGGCCCTAAAATCTGAGGTATCATTCTTGACTCGTTTTGATAACAGAAGGGAAATAGACTGAAACACTTTATTTTAGATATCTAGATTAGGATAAGATCAGCCTTGCTAGGCTAAGATCAAAGAGTGGAAATGATGCAYGTGTCAAAAATATTGAATAGACTAAAGAAGACAGACCAAGTCTTGGCCTTCTAAATCAAGATAACAACTGTAGAAATTATGAAAAGAAAAGCTTTTCCACAATATGCTTGTGCACATTCTTCACACTTCCCAGGTGCTGCTGGAATGTGAAGCAGCAGAGCAATAGTTTGGTACAAACTATTCTAGATTGCTGCAGCAGGCCTGGCTTGGGCACATTTCCTCCCTCATTTAATGTCTGTCTCCAAATTGTTCGCTCTTGTCCTGACCTTACTGTGYCCTCTGTCTATCTCAATAGCTCAATTGCTAGGTATGAGGCAACCATTCTCCTCCTGCTGCTTCCAGGAGTAGTAAAGTAACTTACTTTTTTCACATTAGCTCTATACTTAATTAATTATAAGCTTAAATATCTCATAGCTGGACATTTGGACAGTTAACTCCAACTGTCCATGGCCAGCTGCTAGTCCTTGGCCACTTTCTGCATAATGTGACATTTGTGAAAGTAACTGAGGAGCAAACTGGGAGCATTTTAAACACACTGAACCATGAATTTTCTGTCTCCATGGTCAGAGGCCAGGTTTTACCTTAGATTCAGGTGCATACCTTGGATGGATTCATTWGACCAGATGCAGATATGCACAGTGCAGATGCCCACAAGAAGGTAGCAAGYCCTCTAAAGGTTTCCCTCTAGAGGTTTTCTTCTAAAGCCAATGTAGAGAAAGGTGTGTTTCCTGCATATGATTCATTTACTCCTAAAATGSTCGTGAAAACTAGGTCAGATAATTCATGCTTGTAAAGCACCTTTTCCTCTCCATGTACTAGAGTGATTAGCTCAGATGATGTCTACGCTGTAGGTGTCCAGAGCTCAATAAGATATACGTCACCCACCAGGAAGAACTGGCAAGAATGATGTCTCTGCTGGCAGACCGGGCTGTAGGTCCAACYTTTCTGGCTGGTGAAGCATACTTTGCAGTTAGGTGAGCTCTTAYAACTTTCCCACTTAGATGTGTTCTGGAACCAGTGTAAGTCTGCACCTGCAGTTGAACTGTGTAGACAGTAGATAAGCCTGGACTTGAGAGACCAACACTGTCAATATGCCCACARCATTACTGATACCTTCTGCTCTTGGATTATTTCATCCGTACTCCCTAGTCACCTCCTTTCTCAACCTGTTCTAATTTGACTTTCCTTTCTTTTCTAAGAAACATTATGAAGATGCTCCTAACTTTTTGTGAAGAATTGCCTAGTCCTARTATCAGTTCACTTTGCAGTGTCTGAGATATATTTGAACCGGCTGAAGTGTTCAAACATTTAGGGACAAACCATATGCAAGTGGAAAGCTTGTTTATGTGTTTGTTTTGTAGCTGTTTTTTTTTTTTGCTTAAAAATGTCTTAAATTAGTAATAATAATCAGATCTGTTGCATGGAGTTAAAAGACAACTAACACACTGCAAACTCTAAAAAAGAAATACAGATAAAATCATGATGTCATATAGGAGCGACGAACTTTATTGCTGCTTTGGTTGAAGGCCTTATGCTTTTTCAGTCCTCTGCTTTTTCGGAATCATATTACCATAAATGAACTTACAGTAACTCTAGTTTATCAATATAATAAAATAAAAAATCTTTTAAAGTGTTATATTGCAACCAGCTAGCTGGCAGCATCTAAACAACACTTAAAATGTCAGTTCTTATATCAGTTACGTGAGATTATTAAAGTACGTTGAGGCATTTGGATGGTTTCTTTCTTTCTGTTATTATTGTCAGAAAATGCAGTGTYACATAGGTCTGCTAAGAAGGGTGAAGGTGTACAATCCTCTTACTTTTTATGTTTTTTCCCTGAAGGATGATCTTTTTTTTTTTTTTTCCATGATTGATTGTTGTCTTCTATGTAATCCAAGATTAAAGGGGTAGAAGGCAAACAGTTTATTGCTTCTTTTCTCTTGGGCTACTGTGGTTTTCAAAAAGGGCTTTTCTGGAGGCGATACCAGAGGATACTGTTTACTCACTTTTTGTTGTTACATTTCCACATTAATTTCTGGATCTATGTTCTTCTTGTTTTGCTTAGGAAAAGAGAACATTGCAGCAAATCTTGTGTGAAACTAMAAAAGCCTGAATGACTAACAGCTGCCTGTTGGACCATAAACACTGAAAAACTTCATCTTTTCTCTTGACAAAAGAATTAAATTTATACAACGAACGCAATTCAAAAAAGAGTTCAAGAAAAAACAGTACAATGAATTCAGAATTCTAAACAAATACTATAATTTTAAAATGGTTTCACACAAAAAAAATGTTTTGTCCTACTAAGAAAAAATATGATCAGGTTTGATTTTGAGTGGGTATTTTTGTATTGGATAGTGTGTGTATAGTTCTGTGTTTTGGTGAAAAGTGAAGTAGGGTGATTCACTGTAGTTATCACCTGCCACRTGATGCCACAAATAATAAGTATTCGTAATTTGTTGATTTTATAACAGGCCATCACTAAGTACAGTTAGAAACGGCCACAAAAATGTGGTAGTGCTATAWGGTGAGCTTATATAGACAGAGATAATTTCAAAGAATTGTTTTAACATAAATTAAAACAGAAAAAGTACACAATCTTACCTGCCTTCCACAGGTGAACAGACCTATAAAACTTTTTCAGGGTAACTCTAGAGAATCATGATTTTCTGCCTGTCATGATGCCTTGCTTCCTTCCCTGGTCTTTGGCCAGCTCCATTAGGGGAAGAGGACCTGGGCAGCAGGGAACAAAGAGGGCTGGAGCCCTCTGTCCTTCTCAATGAGGCCTAAGCTCAATKCCACACATCGGGAAAGAAGCTGTAACACTGCTCAGGCCACTGCCACTGTCCCCAGTGAGCTGAAATCTGAGTTCTCCTAGGCTATAAAACAGTGTCTTTTGGAGCTGAGGGCCAAATCCCTAACCACAGAGGTACTACCTAAGATTTAAGGAAATATAGAATCCTAAATTAGTGACTAAAGCAAACACTACTTTCAAAAACCAATGAACCAAACACATACGAAAAGCTCTTCTCCTTATGTAGGATCTACATTAACTTCTGTGGCATGCTGTTCAAGATCCAGTAAGAGGAGAATGAATAAGCTGGAAACATGACTTCTAAATCTATGCTGGCACGGGAGATGCCAGAGCAAAAGCAAAAATATAAAGAAGTTGTGTTAATTTCAAGGTCCATTAGGCACAGAAGACCTACTCCTGTTCCCGCTGAAGTTAAACACTCATTGATTGTAAAATGCTCATTGGCTGCAGTGGTGCAGGATCAGTCCATGGAGAAAGAATAATCAATGTTCTATATGACAAAAAGTACAGTATTGAGTGAGTTTTTTTTTTTTCAATTGTTAAAGGGACTGTTTCTGAAATTTCCTGTGTGGCAGATACAAAACTTCAGTAAGGTAATTTAGGTGAATTAAGTTGCCTTGTAATTATACAGTTTATCAGGTTGGGGGCCTGAAGCCAGCCAATACTTTAATGTGGACATCAGTATAATAATAAGGTTTCCTCCATCAAATGTCCAATCTAATGCACCTGCTTTCATGATAATGGCCTAAGGCAAGTATAAAAAATTAAAATTACATTTAGAAAATCTGACCAAACAAAATCTTGGCACTGTTTCAGCCAGTAGTTCCTAATTTCTYTCCTTGCACATGTTGTACATTTATTGTAGAGCTCATATGCAGCATAAAGGCAGTAAAGTATCTATCTATCAATACCTTTATACCTATTTGACATTTAGAGACTCTCCTGTTACATTATCTTTGCTTTACTTTGTGACATTTTTATCAACTTCAACATTAACATGACAGATTTTACAGCTAATACAACTTAAAAGGTACAAAGATGTCAGCAACATCAATTATAAAAAAATTACAGCTCCTGCTTTATCTCAGAGGTAATTAAATGAGCTGTAATTATTAGCCTAGATTCATTAGATTCATGTTCTCATGACCTCCTCAGATTGGATTATTGTAATTCTTAGTATGTCTGCCTGCCAAGGCAGYGCGCTGACAGCCTTAAAGGCAGTCAGAAAGGCAGAGGTAAGAAGACTGTTAAAAACTAAATGATTTAGACCCTTTAGAATTCATTGCTAATGAATTCTCTATTATCTGTTGATGTTAACAGTGCCTTAACAGTATTGTGTGGGTAAGGACCCCTACATCTCCTGTTGTCACCTGCAGACCTGCTATTTAACTGGTGCTGTAGCTGTGCTCAAGGTGGAGAGGCTTGGAATGACAAAACTGATTTCGACACGATAATGCTTATGGATGATACCTAAGCAAAGCTTGTGTCTTGTCAGCCTTTGTTTTGTTTTTACTACGACGCTATTACTCAGAGACCAGAACTACAGTTAATGTTAAGATAGTAAGAGAAGTAAATCGCTGGGTTAAGGGCATGGAAAATGAGAAAGTAATATGCAGGGAAGAGGGAAAGGATATCCAAGGAGCACAAAGATATAATAGATAGGGAATAGATAYGTGATTAGCAGTGTATCAGATATTTAAATGTGGCAAATGTAGCATCTTAGGCATCACATATTGTAGATTTTAAAGTTCTAYGTCTCTTCAAGTTTCTTGATTACAGTGCTATTGCATCCCAGTCTTTAGAGGTCTTTTGTAGTGCTGAATGATGGCTTGGCTACATAAAATTCACATATAAGACCTCCTTGTTGGTATTTTCTGGATGGAGTGGAGATCGAGCATTGGTCTATTACTATGATTGCACAGGTGAGTGCCTTTGGTTGTATGCCCATCTTCTATGAAGTACTTTGTGGTGTCACAGAGAACTTTATGTGAAAATCTTCACTCTAGCTATTTCAGCCTGTAGTTAGGTAGCTGYGCTTTGGAGCATAGTAACTAAAGAGCAAACTGAAATGTTAGCAAGAAACAGAAATTGTGTTAGCCTCGACAAGTGCAGTTTCAAAGTATTCCATCCGGACAACAGCTAAGTCATTTAATCTTCAGAGTAAAACCCTATTAGATGTATCAATAAAAATAAACATGAAAAATGTATGTTTTATTTATATCAATATACCTGATACTCTATATTCTGTATATACTTTGGAATCTACTCAGAGATTSAACCAGATCTGGCTTTCACTGAGACAAATAATAACAGTGTTATGAGTGGCAGTAGGAGCAGGAGAAGGCCCAAAGAAATGAAATTAAAAAGATTGTATGCCCCAAATATTATCTATCCTAGAGCTGGCAGTAAAATGCAAGCATTATCTTTGTCCCAGTAATAATTAGARGAAGAGAAGGAAATACAATGCCTTTGAGAATCTGAGTGTCTTCAGATAAGGCAAAAATATTCCCTCTGACCCTATTGCATATAAAAAACTTGTAAAATAATAAAAAAAAAAATCCAAACCCAGGTCATAAAAGTTAGAAAATCTGTTGCGGAGTAACATAGCGGAGCAGCCTATAGCAATATATTTGGAACAGATATGGCCACTTTTACTTTCACGGAACAGCACCTAACTTGGAGACTAATCTCATTAAAATTGATGAGACTGTCCCACAATAACRCTCCATTTCATTGTGTGCAAGTTGAACCTGGCCATTTGTATTCACAGAAAACAGAAAGCTGCTTGTGGGAACTCTGAAGGTTGCCCAGAGAAATCACATGTATTTTTCTGAGCATTTGCAAGGCTATAGTTCAACACCTCTATTTATGTGGACAAGTGCTATGCCTACAAACGGAGTAGCATTTATGCCTCTTGTATACTGCTCTTAACTCAGTTGCAAATGCATAAATGTATGTACATTGTGCTCCCCCAAATGGAGGACTTTTGTCTGAAATTTTGGCTCTTCTGTCTGTGGTCTGACTTTCCATCATTGTAAGAACAAGATATATAAAATTTTGCAGTCCTGGGACCTTATTTCAGAGTAAAACAGACATCAGTTAGTTAACTTTATTAATAAAAAGGTCAGATGATATTAATTCATGTAATAATTCATAATAACTAATGCATATTCTTAAAAAGCTTTTTAACAGAAAGACAATGTCCTATTAATCTTCAACGTACCAAGGAAGGTCATATGGCAAATAAAATTTGAGGAATGCCATGTGCACTACATTGAAATGATGCACCAACATGTTTCATATAWAAATATAGTGTAAGACCTTTCCCAACAAAATGGATGTCTGAGCTTGGGAAAGAGTGATTTTTAATGAGTGATATAATGAGAATCAATCATAATTAGCTACATCTGTACTTTCTCTCCCAAATAATAAACCCAAAGTAATTTAAAGGCCAAATCCTGCTTGTCTTTCTAAGCTAGTCTTCATATCTTCAATAAGCTGATTTCTGGGTTTAAGACAAAAGGGAATTAGTCCTCATACATGATTGCATACTATACGTGCCCTTACTCATTTAACTTTAAGGGTAGAACTCTAGAATATAAAGAAATCAAATGTCCTGCTGTGGCATTTACTTCACTATTTTGCACATTTCCCACTACGCAACCTACATTGTACTGTATTACTCAGTGTAACAGGGAGCAATCCTGAAAGCTGTCTGTGTGAAATTCATGCCAATGCAGACAGAATGCCTCTGTTCCACTAAGTAAACCCTATTTTGAAGGGTAAAAGGAACCTTGTTTTTCTGTCCCACCCASCAAGAATCCTGAAAAGTTTGTTTGAATATTTTGACTGTTTTGTAGGGAGGCTTCCTTTGAAATCAAAGGAAAGTTTCCAACCAWATTCAATGGGCTTTGGTTCAAGTTCTAAATCAGAGAAAGCTTCAGATGATAAGGGCAGAAGGGACCACAGTGGCCGTATAGTCTGATTTCCGTAATGCAAGACATAATTTTACCAAGACAGTTTTACATCAAGACTGTAACTTCTTAACACAGCAGTGCACAGCTTTAAGAAAGATAGCCATTTTCGTAATAAAGAATTTGAAAAGATACAGAATCTGTAGTATTCCCAATCGAAGGGCTGGTTAATTAAATTCTAGTAAAAAGTAGATACTGTATTGCAGGCCTGATTTTGACTACAATTAACCATTTTCATAATGTTTCATGATGTATATCTTTTTCAAAGGGATATCCAGGACCATAAGCATACTTTTAACACACTGAATTTCTGTCCACTGAAGGATCTAGAATTATGCATAACAGGACTAGTTTGAAAAGAGTAAGATGGAAGTGTTGTTTCACTTCCCCAAAATATTTTATTGATGTACTTAATGTAATGCAGTCAGTTTAGTCATTTGAGGAAGATAACACTTCAAGGGCACAGGTAGGGAGTTCTGTGAATAAAGTGCAAATGAAAAATTGATGCAGAAGACAAGTAATACATAGAAACTCTAGTCTGCATTAATGAGAATGCTGCTAGGTAGCCATAAAGTCACTCCTGTCTAGAAGCAGAAGTAAGACCAAAGCGGAGATTATTTTACTGCCTTGCATCTGAGAATGCATCTAAGACCTAACTTAGTTTTCCCTCAAATGTTACGTGCCATGCATGAATGACCTGGTTTACATTACGGATGAGCRTAGGCATACAGACTGATACTTATAACTATTTAGTTTGTTCAGGATCTGATTCAACTTTCACTAAAAGTAAAGAGGTTTTCCATCGAGAGTATGACWGGATTGCTAGGACCAATTTCTTGATGGTATTCAGATACCTGAGAAGGCACCTAGTAGAGTATTGACTAATTGGAAGCTAAATTCTCTGTGAACTTTGATGCAAATTGAGGGTGTGGGTTCAGCCCTGCCTGACTAGTAGTGTTGACTTTGTAGGTGCTTACACATTGCTGTAGAGCCACCAGCCTACATTTGATCAGAGGAATCGCACAGTAATTGTCACTGAGTTTGCAGATTAGACATCTGTTTGCTACAGATGCTACAGAATCTGCATGCCCAGCTCACCTTTGGATGCCTATACYGGAGGCACCTGAAGTTACCTGAGCATAATCCTACCTAGATACCCAGGTGCTTTTGAAAACCTCGCTAGACATTGCCTGACTGATGAAGGTGYCTTTGTTAAATTTATTGCAATGGAAGGCAGGTGCTAAAATGCCTGTTAGGATGTAGGCTTAAATGATTAAATATCTGAATAAAACTGCCCCACGGAGAAAGTTAGTCACCTGCAGAGGGTAACCCAGTCTGCCAAAGATATGAATCTTCCATGTGTTGCTTCATTCCCTGAATTTAGCATATCAAACAGTAAAGGTAACAGCCTGAACTTGGGAGGCATGAATCCTGGCCATAACATTTGATCTTTTCTGTGTGTGTATATGCCTTCGCAGCAGTGCCTACTTTGAAGTTTAGATAGAGCATTTGTATCATTAAATTCTGAGCAAAATAGGTATTAAAGAGGCCATGCAAATTATTTTCTGCAGTTGTGAATGCAAAACCAATAGATTTAAACCAATGAAATTCGGCTAAATTCGGCTTAAACTGTTTCTGTTTTTTAAAACATGACATGGCTAATAATGGACAATTCTTCCTTCACTGATATGTACACTGAAATACTGTAATGATATTAATTATAATAATTACTATTTCAGGCATTTTGAACAACATATTCTACAGGGAAGAGATTTTTAAATAATACTGAATAATTGCAAACATATAATACAATGAATAAAAGTTTGTTTTATTACCATCTTGGATTTGTCTAGCCCTAAAAGAAAAATATTCRTGCCACAGTAGTACTGTATATCATAAAGGGATTGCTAAAAATTAAAACCTTTTATTCTGCTCAGGAGTCGTGTTGTAGTAAAGAGGTTTCACAGTTTCCTGACTTCCACGGTGCTGACAGGAATACATTTGTAGTCTAAATATTCCAGGAAAGTGTTGCAGTAGAGATTATGGGGTAGCTGGAGTAGCTGTGATTTACTTAATTCAAAGTCGTGCTTGAAAGAGACTTTTAATCTTCAGTGGACAGAAGCTGCAATGCTGATACTGAAAATGACACTTAGCAACAATTTCTGATAGCTTTTTCTGAAAGTGGCTTGGGAAGAGGATCTCAGTGATACCACTGGTAGAATTAAGCTTCTGAATTTTACATACGAAGATGGTGGAGGGAAAGCTATATTTAGATGAAAGGATTTCACTTGTTTCTGAGCTTCATGCAACTCAGAAATCTGAAGAACTCTTTGACYAAGGTAGGTTCTCTGTTTCAGGCCTCATTCAAGTATGGCTGATGTTATTTTTTTCATTAGTTTCACTGATTTCTGAAGGCCATTATAAAGTCCTCCAAAAGATCAAGGGTCCAGAATTAAAGGGTATTTACAAGTCTAACATCATTGCTTTCATAGAGTGATTTCACTGATTTTGATTGAAAGGTAGGATGCTAAATAATTTCAAGGATCTGAGAAGAAACAATGGCATTGAATTGTTGCATTGGGCTTGAACCAATGCCTCCATCTCCTGGGCCTTGCTCCTGTTCTTCATCAAAACCAGTTTGTCAGTCACCTTTTGAAAATCAGCAAAACAAAGCCACCGGTAAACAGTGTCTGTCTTGAAATTCACATGTGTGTTAACATAAATTCATTTATGGATGGTGATAGAAAATGAGGGAATGTTTTCAACAGAAAAGGTAATTGAAAATACATCAGTAGCTTTAGTGTAAATAGATTTTAGATCGTTCATACAGATTAAGGCAAAACTGAATTAGTATTGTTAGTTACCCCCTTTGGAGATAGCATTGAGATGCTAGATCTGGTATAAAATTTACTGAGAGAACCAGTGAACCTTAAGAAAAAAAAAGAAACAAAACAGAGCTTGAGGCTTTACAAGAAAGTTCTGGTAAGGAGAGAACATTACCCAAGAGGATATAAAACATTTGAGAAACAGACTGACTACGATAGGAAGCAATCCAGCAAAAATAGAGGCTAAAAACTGTATTGCAGTCCAAGTATTTTCAAAAGTATGTCATGGTTTCAAAAGTATGTCATGGTTTGAGTGCTTGTACTGTGGAGTTTTAAGTCATTAAGAGGATGCATAGAATATCTTGCTGCATAACCTGAGATTGTAAAGGTGAAAATGATGCACTATCCATACATCCCACAAGGGGTACACAGAATTTCTAGGGCAAAAAGTTACAAAAGTCTGAGTAGAAGTCACTGTGACACACAGAGGATGTACATTTGGTTTCCTTTTCAATGAGGTTTGCTAACAGAAGGGGAAGGCTTTCTGCATATATAGAAAGGAGAAAAGCAGATAAGAATAAATGTGACTGAGTTAGATTTTCAAGTATCAAAGCAATTTCTGTCTAGGCACAAAGAGACAGGAATGAAGATTGATAATGCAGCAACAGAGGCAGGAGCACAGTGCAGAAAGATAGTTATGGATGGTTAAGTGTTTCTAACTAGCTACAGACGTCTGTTGCCAAAAGAGCCCATTTTAGGRCCTTAAGTACGTGCTTGAGTTTAATGAGATTTATGCTCAGGCTAAATGCCAGGCAAGGTGTGAGGCCTTTGTTAAATCAGGTTCAAAGAGAGAGTACTGTCATTTGATTAAGTATTGTGATATTGTCATATTCTTTTGAATTTATGAGAACAAATTCTTCATTTTTGTCAGAGGTAGCAGTTAGATTAGTGGGAAGATGAAAACCAGGTTGACTAGAGCCTGACCGATCTGAGTTTATACGTCTGGACATGAAATCAGAATCAGGGTTTAGTTATTAAAGCTTAGAAATGAAGAAGCAGTAAAGGCAAACACTGTCACAAATTGGATGAGAAAAATGAAATGGAATTGACATGATGACGGAAAAAGGAGAAAGATACATTGTAAGAGGAGATCAATTGTACAGAAGAACATGAAAAACAAATCCTGGACAGTCCAGATACAAAGTTAGTCAGGAGTGAAGTTCAGGGGAGAGTCAGAGAAGAGATATAGGTAGGTCTCACTAAGGGTGGAGGGAGGAAAATTTAAGCCAGCAGTGGCTTCAGCCGCGTGCTTCCCTCATCCTGCTCAGGTCCCAGAGCCTCACGCTCATCCTCCCCCTACCATGCTCATACTATGCTGCACCACAGATAACTTGGCATGAAAATTAAAACTAGAAGGCCAAAAGCAGTCCAGAAACCAAGACATGTCAACTATATTCTATCCTATGCTGATATGGAGTGCTTTTGATATGAAGCATCTTTGCCAAATCAATATGCAACATCTTCATCCAACCTCTCCTCATCCACCTTTTCTCTTCAGACTTTAGGATTCTTCTGGCAGTAGGTAGTATATTTTAGCATGTTTATACAGAGGTGAGGACTAAAGGGCTTTGATATCAATGTGAGGACTTCAAGTACAGCCAGAATATAGAGGTTATTTATGACACCGAGAAGCAAAAAGGTATGCCAATTTTAATTTTATTTATCTAAATAAAAGAATAAATAAAAGAAACAAAAATATATGTCAAACTTTATTTTATTTATCTAAATGAAAGAATAAATTAAAGAAAACTCCCGACCTTCAGAAATTCCAGATACGCAGTGTAACAAACACAGTATTTAAAGGTACCTTGGTGTTACTAGGCAAAATAGTGATGTCAGCAGCTGTCATGTGTTTTGAAATCCAAAGCAAATGAAAGTAAATAAAAGAATAGTTAGGAAAAATCTAAAATTAGTAGTGGCTAAAGAATAAACAAACACATTTGACCTGGTCCTCTGTGTGTGTAAACTGATACAATATTAACAAATATAGTAAAGCTATGGGTATTTATACCAGCTACATTTCAGCTGTATTACTTTTACCAAGAGTAAAGGCAGTTGCAAAGCAGCACTCCAACTGTAAACTAAAATGAATTCCATATGTAAAATATAAATTATGTTTAACATATAGATCTTATAAATACAGCAT
This sequence comes from Rhea americana, assembly GCF_003343005.1. Taxonomy (NCBI): domain Eukaryota; kingdom Metazoa; phylum Chordata; class Aves; order Rheiformes; family Rheidae; genus Rhea; species Rhea americana. The sequence continues at coordinate 2,764,173 of NW_028186801.1, read as the reverse complement.
AGCCTTACAAAAAATGTAAAACATAATTATATACATAGTATGTTACAGTACTTGTGCTTCAAGAAGTTTAGTTCTTACCACTTCCAACATTATTTGCCCTGTGGAGATGCCCAAGATTTTCATGTGGTCTTACATAAATGTTCCAAACAAGACCTGCCAGCTCCCCAGTTATCACTTACACAAGTGGTAACATCTTAGAAATAATAAAACTGATTCCAGCTTTTCTCCTGAAGGTGGAGGAGGAGAGAGCTTGCTAGGATCACCCCAGGTGCCTCCATAAAGGAGGGTTTTGGGGACCCACCTTGGACCAAGAATTTGTGAGCTCACTCAGAGCTAACAAAATGAGTGACAGCTCATCTCTTTAGCGGACCAGCTGRAGGCAACTGTGCAAAATGCAGAGTTTAGTTGGTCAGAGTTTGATTTCAATAGAAAATAGATGATTCCACTATGATTCTTTCTTTGGGGCTTCCTACTCTTTTAATTTATTTCCATGGGCTGTACACAGAGTTCAGGCACAATAGGCAGCTAATTTAGGTAATCAGAGTCACGTTGCTAGGACCAGGCATGGGAATTTCAGGTATTGATTGTGGCATCTCTGTAAAACAATTAAAGCCAGAAGGCAGAATCTAGCCATAAATCTTGGGTGAAATGGAACCTTTCTTCTGCCTTTCTTGAGAATATCCAGAGTACAAGTATCTTAATATGGCATTTTGCTGTAAATAGATAATTACCTGCTAATATTGCCCATGTAGCAACATACCTTTAAAGAAAATATTCTACTACTGAAATCAAGATGATAATAGCCACCTTTCCATGGTCAATGCTAAGGTTACTGTATTGTAATGAAATACACATTTCATTACACTTGATGAAATATATGCACTAATTTCTGAGATAGCAGTGGACAGTTTGTAATCATATCTATTCATTTCATTGCTTTCAAGTGTTTGTGCTTTGTTATTGGAGAGATGGCTAATTAAATTGGTTTTTAAAATCAGGTTTCAAACATATTGAAAATGCATTCTTTGATACATTCCCACTCAACACTAGAATACTGGGAAGACAAAAGCACTATCTGAATTACTGTCTGAGGCACAGCATCTGTATGGTTCAAACCCAGACAGAAAGCCATAGGTTTCAAAGCAATCATATGGAAAAATTATGCATCTTTTCTTTAGGTAGACAATAAAATGTTAGGTGTATAGCCTATACTAGTCGTCTGGGCTCCCTTTATAGGATTTACAAAGTAGGGTGGGCTCCTCTAGGGAATAATGCATCCTACTTATCTTGGATGACTATTTAGACAGCAGCTTGGAGTAGCTTTACTAAGAATAAGTGAGGGCTATCTGAGCCAAAGAGTGCACGTTTCCTGTCCCTGGCTTCACAAAACAAGCAATATTTCCAATAAGCTTTAACTGACTGCATCCTTTATACAAAAAACTCTGCTGCTCTGAATTGACAGACCAAAAGAGCTCTTTTGAGCATAAGTCTACATTCAGTTTGCTTTCTGCTAGGTTCATAACCTCATTTAATGAATTCATGAGGTTATGGCTGCAAGGTAGCCTTAATTAATATGATTTATATTTTCATTGTGTACAGGGGCCCTGGTCAAGATCAAGGCCACTACGTAAATACACTGGCCTGGATCAGCAAAGATGGATTTCTGGGAGAAAAAGGAGTACAAAAGTGAGTGAAGAAGCCTTTTCTTGCTTTTGTGACTAGCAGGCCACATGGTGTATGTGCAGGGTAAATTCACAGGACTGTTGGTGTTAGTATGCAGTTCTCTACATTATCATCAGTGCTGCCCTAAGTACTGATTTCATGTGCTTAATTTCTCCTGAGACACTTAACCTCCCACTGAAATATATGGAGAGTTCATGCGTAAATGCTTTTGTGGATGTGGCACAGAGGAGAAAGAAACACACCTTGTCCCTACTGTCCCCATGAGGAATTCAGGAAGAGTGGGAGGAAGGAACCTCTTTCAAGCTCATGCAAGAAATTTTTTGTAGACAAAAAGAGAAATTAAACCTGTATTTCCAGTTCAGGGACTGAATTAGAGGAGTATGAAAGGAGCTGGGCATGTCTGATATAACTGCACATTTACATCTTTGCCCACACCTGGTATGTTTGGACAAGATACAGTAGTATCCTGCTCAACCCGCTGCTGGAGTTCCAGAGGGAACAAGTGTCCTGTAAGTCCTGTTACCTTTGTCATTTCTGTGCAGAGATACTGGATATCCTCAGATTAAGTCAGATGGCACTAGAGACCTCTGGGCAAGCAATTGAATCAAGTCCTGTATGTTTAAAAAGCAATCATAAAAATATTTAAATATGGCAAATGGACCACAGAATTAAATATTTGATTGAATTACTTGAAACAATGTTCAAGATTGGAGTAAACTGAACAAAACCAACAAAACAACTTGTTCCCAAYGTACATATATAATGTAATCTCTCAGAAGAAACTGGAAGAGAGGTTTATATRAAGTAGACAAATAGGCATCGATAAATAGCGCTTTCTAAATGACAAAAGGGACAAATTACTTACGATACCTAGTCTTTAAAACCTTTTAGAATCCTTTAGAATCCTCCAAGGTACATTTAGCGACAGCTTGAAGCTATTTACTTTAGCATTAGTTAGTCTTCTAGAAGCTATGATCTATATCTCTACTATAGACTGTCTTTCCATGGTGATACTGCCTTTTGTTCAATTGGGAAATTTCTCTGAAATCTATTTGCTTGGCAGTTACTAAACTTGAAAAAAGGAATCAAACTCTGATTGCATTTTGAAAGTATAACTTTCTGAGCCATCTTACAAGAAAAAAAATCCTTCTTAACCAGGATTATAGCAAAATAGGTGCTTTGTTATGCAAATGAATATTTCTGTGCAGATATTATAATCCACATTGGTGGCTTCCTTGAACTCTAACGCCACTTTAATTTTGATTCACAGAGATACAGTTGCAAAAGAAAAAAAGCTATGAGATACAATTTTTAAGACTGAATGGAAAGAATTAAGTGGATAGTAAAAATTAGCAATGTCAATGTTTCTAGTATGAATTTCTGTTGCCTAAGTATCAATCCTTCTGGAAGGTGCTAGATTTTTCTTTCTCCMGGATGAGAGAAAAAATGAGTGTGTTATACTTTGTTCCCATTCTCCATAAAAACCTCTCTTACAAAGGAAAGCTTAAGAATCCTATTTGTAAAACACCAGTGCAAAAATAATCTCAATCTCTTCAGTTTCTGGAATATCCTTTCTTCTGCTACAGTAACACTTTTAGCTATGCATCTGAATGCATGTTAAATGACCACACTGTTCTTTATCTGACCCTAAGGGACAGGTGGCTTCTTTGGGAGCTATGACTCACTTTGGACACGTGGGTATGAGTTCTCTTCAGTGGTTTATTTCTTTCATAGAGGATTTTAAGGATGGTAATACGTATTTTGTCTGTGTTTCCACAGGCTCTTCCCCTGGAGATCTATAGGACTCCATCTGTTCTAACCAACTGCCAAATATTTGTGTGTGTATATGTGTCCCTATGTATAAATAAAATATAAGCTGGTAAGAAAGCCTGAGCTATTCTGTGGTTGTGATATCACCTGCATAGTTATGATGCACAGGTTTATGGATTCCTGTCTCTGAAGTAGAGRTATGATATTACCCTTTCTTCCTCAGCTGAGATAGCATGCTGAATGTCAGCTAGCTGTCTTTGCCTTCCTGTAAATATGCAGAATTTTTTTATTATAGGGATTACTTGACTATACTGGAAGGATGGATGTGGACTTTGATTGATATTACATTTATTGTAAGGAGATTGTAGGGAGAGGCAATTGCTTTGGATGTCTTAACAGCTCAGAGTTTTACTGGATCTATTAACTTTGATCTTCAGATAACTGGGGTAAGTTGGTTTGCAGGGTGATGTTTTCCTTTCTAATGCACATTGTTACATGCTGTTGTTAACTTCAGGTTAATCTACAGTAACATAGTCTGTACAGGTCTTTCCTTAGAGATAGTTCAGAATCTTTTGTTAATGCACAACACTGTTTTACTTGTTAAACAGATATAAGCAGATGACCTTGGTGCTTCAATTTCTTTAAGAGCTTCCTTTTCTTTAGAGACATGCAATGTATAGACTACTTTCCATAAAGCCCTAAGTAGACTGGCATTAGCCTCCTCGAGGCACACATTACTTACAAAGTATATTTATTCACCTTCAGCATTAGACAGTATATTGAAGGAGATTATTGATGTAAACCCCTATGAGAAACCAATTATACTAATTTCAAAGATGCTAGAGCATAAATGACAACACAGAAGGAAATCTATTATACAGTGAYATGACAGGGTACATTTTCAGATGTGCTCAATGTTATTCAATAATTTTGCCTCTGTTGAAGTTAGTGGGAATTTTATAATGGAYGKAATTGGAACATTTTGAATACTGAATTTTGAATATTTTGAAAATTCCACTTTTTTATTTTAAAAAAAAGCGTTTAGCTAAATGCAAAAGTTTTTGGCTCAATGCTGAAAACTAGTTTCAGTTTCAGCTGATTTCTCCAAAATTAAATATATCTTCCTGAAGTTAGAAAACAGATCACAAAACACAGGCTGTTGGTAAGCTTGTACAATCAGTTTGTCTTGTCTAGGATGATATGTATAGATAAAATAAGTCTAAGATAATTCTATTCCACTTAGCACACTCATTTACTTCTCATAATTTATGCTACTTGTTTTCTTTTTGGACTTCACTCAATTTCATTGTGAAATTATATTGTATGTTTTCCATGTACAATACTTTCCCACTTATTTGAAGATGTGGAAGACAATATATATATATAGAAACTTTTCTATTATTAAAAATATTAATACTACTTGACATTTACATAGCATTTTATATAATCAAAGTAMTGTACAATTATTAACTAATGAATCCTTATACTGTCCCCACTGAGGAAARTAGTTAAATATTACTGCCCTAATTTTACAAATGAAAAGCTGAGCTATAGAGATTAAATTTTGTGTCCAAGGCCAGAGAGAGACATTGGATTTCAATGGTAGAGTTATTTCAAATTCCAATATCTATTTTCAAAACAGCTATTACAGTTGTCCTTCCTTTATTGAATTAATGCCTTTTAAGAAAAGAGAGTGAATATTTTTTTATCTTAATAAACACTAGCTATTTCAATAAACTAATTTCACAGCAAAGTTTGTAAGTGTTACCTTCCAGTAAGAAAGAAGCTATAATAGTTGCAAATACRTATTTCCACCTTCTTCCTCACTACCTAAAGGGTACAACCAACCAGGAGTCGGGTTTTGAAAGTGTTAATTTTCCACTTTTAGCATATTTTCTTGAAAGATGGAGTAATACTCTTCTCAACAGTGCCCAGTGATAGGACGAGAGGTAACAGGCACAAAYTGAAACACACGAAATTCCATCTGATCATAAGGAAGAGCTTCTTTACTGTGAGAGTAACAGAGCTTTGGAACAGGCTCCCCAGAGAGGYTGTGGAGTCTCTTGAAGAATATCTCTCTCCTTGAAGATATTCAGAACATGACTGGACATGTTTGTGGGCATCCTGCTGTAGGTGACTCTACTTGAGCAGGAGAGGTTGGACCAGATGATATCCAGAGGTCCATTCCWGCCCTGTTTATTCTGTGATTCTGTGAAATCTGTGCAATTAGTTGTGATGAGCCAAATGAATTCCAGCAACATCTCTTCTTAGAAGTAACTCAATCAAATGTAACACTTTTCAAGACACTAAATCTTCATGGAGCTTGGTTTTGCATGTGATTTTATTTTTAACATGTAGAACCTTTAGAGTGTGGCTATATAAACCTTGACAAACCAAACCAGAAGCCTGTGCAGTAGATCTTATTAGTGCCAGAACAACACTGTGCAAACCGTGACTATGGATATTCCCTTTGGTGTTTCTTACGCACTCAGACCCTGGACAAACAAGCCTATGCYTGCATGCCAAAGACAACACAGAAATACCTAAAAAAGACTCCAGGATGTCTGATTTTGCTTTACTAGATGCCTTTTATTTTATTAAATGTCTGCAACCTTGCATGTATCACTACRCTGTTTCCAGTTTTCTTGAGTAAGTCAGTGTTACAGCATAGCCTTCTCTTTTCTAAGCTTTGAAAAGAGTCTGTAGTAGATGATTGTATCAAGRGTGAGAGTAGTTGAAACATTAAACTGGGGACCAGATTATCTCATACTGTATACCATTATATAGTGATCAGAGGAGGACAAAGCAGGAATGTAGATCCCATTGGAGCTGTGCTATTGGAAGGATCATATAGTGCTGTTTTCATTCCCTTATCATGTTACTTGGAGGGAGTATCTCATTAGACACTGCCAAAAGGAGAYTGAGCACCTCCCTTGTCTTCCTGATGAGTCTGTGTTGGTATAACATGATCATACTGATTTGGTATCATTTTGTGACCATTTCACACCACTACAATGAGARCAGCGATGGCAGAACACTGCAAAGTGAAGACCTGGAGATTCAGTAAGCCTGGGTTCAATTCAAGACTCCTCTTTGAACTCCTATAGCTCAGGTCAGTTGTCCACACACGGAGCTACAGTGCCAAGCACATATTGCCAAGTCTTCAGCTGTCCCTCCAGAAGAGTGCTGATCTCCCACATGTTCCCTGTCATATAAGCTAGTGTGTCTCACATACTCCAGGGTGTTTGGGGCTGACACTAGATGCCTGTGTTTAGGCATCTGTGTTTAGTGCTCTCCTTCAGAGCAAACTGGATCATGCTCTGAGCTCCACTTTCAACAAGTGACTCTGCTCCCATTGACACAGACTAGAGCCTAAAGAATGATTCGTTTCACTCTGAAATAGAAACCTGAAGTCAGGCATGTAAAAACACAGGTGTTTAGTGCTATTTCAGATGCCCCAAGACACCTTGTGTGGGGCTGCCAGTGCAACACTCAAACTATAAGAAACTCATGATCCACCAAATGGTCACACAGGGTCATACACAGGGCATCTTAAATGATGCAAGGTGTGACATGTAAACAAATGAACAGTGCTCAAGATCTGCATTGACAATAAATAACCAGAGCTACCTGCTGCATGTTTAGTCACTTACATATAGGCTTCTAACTTTGGGTTGCACTGAACCTTACCTCTCTGGTATAATATTTGGTAGGTCTCTCATATATTCTTACTCAGATCCAGGAGCAGAAAATTGAGATAATAATGCTTCCTTTCTTCTGCAGTTGTAGTTTTTGTATAAGTTCACTAATGTTCATGACATATCCAAATAATAGGGATATTTATAAGTAGATAGATATGAATTAAAACTTTTATTGACAGAATAGTCGTTACGAAATATTTCTCCTAGTTAGAGTAACAATAGAAGAGAGAAGAAAATCATTGCTGGAAAAAGTATTTAAATACAGATTTTTTTTTAATGAAGAAACACAGCAGCAGCAAATGTTTTATTAAAATTAGGAATATACAATTAAGGCTCTGCAAAGAGTCCTAAATAATTTTTCTGTAATAATCTAATGTTGCTTAARGATTATGCTGATGAAGAAATTTCAACTTTTGATATGAACACTTCTTTTTAAAGCTTTTGGAATTCTTATGATTATACCATGAAAAGCCTGATCTACTTCTGACAGCATCTGCGCTGTGTGTGACTCAGGGAAACTTTGTGTATTTGAATTCAGAGTTACTTTCATCGGTAGATGACTAATTGCTGCTTATTAACAGCAAATTCAGAATTCCCAAAGTGTGAATGTATCCTTATACTTGTGAATCTCAAATTTACTACACTATGACCTATACTATTTGCATAAATCTGTAAAATTTATAAATTTGTAATTTGTAAATTTGTAAAATCTATAAACTACTCAGTTTAATATGTGTGAATCTGTGCCACTCTCTTCTAGGAGGACTGCCCCATGATTTAATTGGAAACATTTAGTGGCATAATCTCAAAAGTAAGAACTTTTTCTAGTAAATTAGAAATATTCTGTATGCTTGTTTAGAACTCAAATCTAGATGTCACACAAGGACTCCTTTAAATAATGGAAAGTTTAATCACAATTTTCCATTTGCTGATGAAGATTTTTTATTTGGAGGGATCAAATTCTCTTTCTTGGATTCTTGCAAAGAATCTTTCCAAGAAATATTTCAAGAAAGAATGTTCTTTTCTTCGAAAGTTCTTTCTCAGACTTTCCTGGGTATGTGACCCAGATTTAGTTGGATCACATATTCCTAGGAAACATTATAGCATAAAGTTGCAGTTATATTAATAAATACATTAGTAATTTAATTTGATCTCTTTTCATGAAATTATGATCAGATATCATTGCTTTGCATCAATAGGAGCTGCAAAAGCATTTCTCTACAGAGAGAGTTATGCTAATTTCCCAGCATAACTAATATTTTATTTTATCAGTCTTGAAAGGAGAAATACCACCATTACTGTCACTGATTTCTCTGATGAAGCTTAAGAATCAGGACTACATGTTGGAATGAATGCTTAGTAAAGCTGTTACAAAATTTATTATATTGTTATTTTCATTTTTTTATCAAAAATTCAGAGGTRATAGTTCAGTTAATTTGAGTTCATAAAAGTAGAAAATACAATGAGATTTTTCTCTTGAACCTGATAACATTGTGTCTATTTTCATATCTACTTACAGAATTAACAGGAGATGGTTACATTAACTCTGCCTATCAATTTCAGACAGCAACTAAGAAAAAAATCAACTAGTTTTTAAAGTTATTCCTACTAGTGAATTCTGATAATCTTTTATTCTCAGAGAATTTCTTTCTCTGTAGATGAGGACAAGAACCAAGACAGATCCATCATAACTTTATGAACTGACAYATGAGCCCTAGGTAGCTGACCCATGGATTATACAGATAAGAGGACAAAGATTATGTGAAGACAAAATAACTCATCTGAAAAAGATATGTCATTCTGATGTAAGAGAGAAACTCTGAGGCCTGGATTCAGTTTGTTTAATGTTAGGTATGCAACTGAAAGGCTCACATTTGTAGGCTACTTGCCYCAGGCATCCTTTATTTACAAGGGAGATAGGCACCTCCAGAGAGTGATTCAGATCTTAGGTGGTAAGATAACGGGCGCACAACATTAAAGCACTGTATCAATAACCCCTTGAGATAATCAATTTTATGTATTCATTTACAATTAAAATCTCTGCTTTGAAGTTACTATCTCTCTTTATTGCCCAAGTATTCRTACACCAGGGAATTTAGCTGAAAAATTATTTATGAAAAATCAACAATGCTGGAGATCCAAGTAAAATGTTAAGAAGATGCAAATAAATCACAATACAGGCAGCAAATAAAATGAGCACTARTGTGYCAAGTAAATAAAAAGCCAACTCAGKAACTATAATGTCACATTAGCTGCAACTGACCATYCAAATTCACTTAGAAGAAACCTGTGGACTGCCCATGCGCCTTACTGGCAAGCATTATTGCTCACCCAAAACTATGCAATTGCTGCAAAAGGTAATACTTTGAAGGGTAGCCTGCGGAAAATAATGCACTGAGAAAGAGATGCTTTCTMTATTTGCTTCTTTTTTTTTTTCTTTCTCTCTACTGACTATCATGCCAAGTATTAACCAGAACATCTCTCTTTATTCATGTTTTGTCATTTACAGTTAGTGTTTTCTCCAGGAAGAACAATTACAGCACACAATCACCTTTATCATCTCCATCTTCATTTATCTCAGCAACTGTTTCTGATAATCCTCCATCAGCAGTTCTTAGAGACAGTTCAATATGCTGAGAAGGTCCTTCTGTGACAGATCATCATTCATTTTCACTGTTTTTCCTTGATGTTCTGGACCTTCACATTTCTTCCAGCCTCTAGTTGTCTTTCTCACATCCTCTGTGGAGTATTATCTGAAAACATTTGAATGGAGCATTATTTTTCTACTCAAGAAAAAAAAAGAAAAAAATCAGTATTAATTTCTGTTTCAGAAAAAGTAAGAGGTTTAATCTTTATCTCCTTGGCTTGTCCTGTGTAAGTCATTCAGTATCTCTTCCTAGGATGGTGATCTGCCAGGTGGTTTTTGATAACAGTACTGGGAAGTAATAGACATACACATGGACATGGACATGGACATGCACATGCACAAGCACACATATTTAGTGACATAAATATATTATATTCTTTTGCAAAACCTAGAGTACCTGCTTAATTTCATATATTTATTAGATTTTATARGATTATAGATAGGAGAGTCAATAAAAAATTAGAGGAAGATGTTTAATTATGACTTTTGGTTTAATTGAAGCTATAGTGCTACTTGAAAATCTGAACTATGCAAAGATCTTTTGCTGGAAAAAAATCATGGCTGCTCCCTGCTTTTTAGTATTTCTGTGTCATTGACTTCTGTCACTTGTAGTTGGGGGCAAACTACTGGCTAGAGTAGAATAGTGAGCTAGAAGAAGGACCAGTATGATTTTCCTGCAAAAAGCTGACTTTTAGCTTTTTAGCTAAGTAGATCTCCCAGTGTACTTAATTACTTAGAAAGAAAGTTTCCTTTGCATCTTCCTCTAAGAAGGGTCAGATTTCTGYCTCATCTAATAAGTTTGCTGAAGTAGAAGCTTGCAACAGACAGACAGACTAGACATATTTTTGTAACTTTTTAGCTGTGGAGGGACACTCRCTGTCAGACTGATTGTCCAGTCTTTGCAAAAGCGTGAGATAGCGTCTAGTAATTCTAATATCCAGGCTACCTCAGAGGTACTCAGTGATGGTGCCAGTGTGTTAAACATGCTTATGCCACAGAAACCCTTAAGACTGGAGATTGTATCTCTCTTAAACTGTTCATTTGTAATTGCACACAAACAGCAGTGTGTGATACAACTTCATATTTACTGGGGAGGGTATTTTCCCATTTTGTTTGAAATCTTGCAGAAGAACAAGAAAAGTGTAGCAGAAAAAACAATACTGAATGAAAAGCTGGCACAGGACAATTCTCTCTTACAGTAACAGAATTAAGGAGACACTGATGCTTTTGATCTGTAAGGAATATGTCTTGAATGATAGCAAAGACGGTCTTCATTTATTATTTATCTGTTCCACCTTTACTGATCCCACTATTATTCCTCTGGGCCTTTAGTTCAAGCTTTTCTTTCTCCACTCTAAAATTGTTTATATATCCTTTCACGTGTGGGCCCTCTTCCTATGCTCAAAAATTAACTTATTCAGTTATGACTTCAAAATTAGGTCATTCAGAGGCTAGCCTTCAGCAATATGGTACTTAAGCTATAAACCAGTATAGGCGGGCCATTTTCAGTCCAAAAGAACCAAATAGGGGACAAACATGGAGAGACTCCCTGTCACTGCATTCAGCGCTCAGGCCTCAGTCAAAGTAATGCTTTTCTCATTCTGAGATTGCTAATCTGTTTAGGCTTTAGTTTATCTAAAGCTATATTTAGCTTGTCATAGATGCTAGATGTCTCCATGTTAAAGTAAGAGATCGAATGTGTAGACAGGAATCATTCCAAAATTAAATACTGCTGTCTTCAACCACTGTGCTAACATGAGTATCAAATATTTGTCATTTACAACTTCCATTTTCCCCTTCAAAACCAAACCAAAACTATATATAATTAGCATGTATTTAAGATTTAGTAATAACTTTAGAATACAAGTTCACTGTTTTGAACATTTGAAAACACAGTATAATGTTTTAAGCATTCATAAAATGCAAAGTACACTTAGATTACCCCTAGGAAACACTTCTGTGAAGATACATATCTAAGTTCTCAGACGAATGAATGTTARCTTTTAATATTCTTAGAATCAAAATATTTGTCAAAATACTTGTTAAGAAAGAAGTCAGAAGGGAGGCATGAGTATCAGATGTTGGAGAGATTTTGCAACATTGAAATGATCTTACTGCCAGAAAGCAAGGAGTTGGAAATAAATGATTTTCATTCTGCTAAGAATGATTTTCATTTTTATACAAACTCATTTTCATTAGACCTAAAACTAGAGCCTTGTAGTAACAGAAAAGTAATCGCCAAGTTTCATCCGATTAAACAAAGTACATACAAACACAYGACATATTTAACTGTAACCATTTTAAACTGCATCCTCAAAAGATATTTTGTCTCAAGCAAGGAGACAAAATAGTTATAAATAGTATATAAATAGTTAAATACAAACCACTGGAAACTTCTTTTCAAGGGAGAAGCAGGGCTTTATTGTTTGGCGCCACACTGGCTTATTTTGTGGTGCTCCTTGAATAAATCTACTTTTCTTTTAAAGCTGCTATAGTCATATGATGGACTGACTGCTCTTTGTGTGTACTGATACATTCTAGCCTGAATGTCTAGATATATGTGTGGTCAATATTCATATATACTTGGCTTGCGCCTATTACTTAATAGAAGAAGTTTTAAAGGTTAGAAAGGTAATAGAAGGAGTTTTACAGGTTAGGAAGTTTAGAGTTTTGTAGAGACAACCAAAAAATGGATGTCACTCCCTTCTTCTATTAACAAACAAACAAACAAACAAACAAACAAAAAGGTCAAAGCAAGAGATACGGTCCCCAAAAAAGCATTAAGTGATTCTAATTATGTGGTTCTAGATACAGAGCTTGCCACAGATGATTTGAAGGTTCGGCTTGGCTAAGGCAAAAAGAATTCATGCAAAAAAGATTGTTTATGCCTTCATTGGCAACTTGCTGAGAAGTAGAGTTCATTACTCAATTTTCAGTTACATTCAAAAGCAAATTCACATAGTGACAGTATTAAATAGACCTCACAGAAAAAGAAATCCAACTTCCTGTTTTAGTTCACCTGAAAATCTTCACCTAGATAGTTATACAATATTATGTGTTAGTTTTAATGATTCAGRCACAAATATGTCTAGATTTGGTCACCTAATACTGGAAAGATGCAAAATTCCTAAAATAAATGTCAGTGGAAAGGCACATGAGAAAACCTCCAGAAGTCAACTTGATACATCTAAACCAGAGGGTCAGCTCTCGTTTACCTGTGCAGGAAATGCTAGACATCTGCTTCCTTTCAGGATCTGGGCCTCCCACATATCTGTTTCTAAGGGGCTAAACACGGCTGCTGTTTTTAAGCAAAAAAAGCTTGTGGCAGCATTCAAAACAACCTTGTGACCTCGGTATTTGCTTAAGAAACAGAAAGTTCTCTATGCTTTCTTGTGAGGTCATTTTTATGCAGCACTAACACAGCTGTCTTTGACATTTTAGAAGAAATAATGGTTCAGAAACAGTCCTGGGAGCAGAGCCCAGAAGTGTAGGACATCACTCAATCACTATAGTGGAGTCAGGTTGTTTATTGCTACCTCTTTGGTCCCATGAATTTCACTTTCCTGGCAGTAGAATGGGTCTGCATCAACAGAAAATGTCAAAAGTCATTCTGAATTACTTTGTGGTGCAGGACTCTGGACCTACAATGTGGGTCGAAACTGTGCTAGCCTGGGTTTGCCCAGAATAAAGGTCTACCACTTCGCTGGGATGTGCAGTAATGGAAGAGGCAGGTTCCATCGCTACTGAAGTTGACTGTGCTCTGGACTTCACATAACTCCGTGGGCTCATGCAGAGCAGCCTTGGTAGTTGTCCACCTGCAGTAAAAACACAACAAAGCTCTAAGCGGGGATGACAATACAGTATGTATTATCCTTGAATTGGTATTTCGCACTGTACATAGCAGCCCAGAAAATTTTCRCGGAGGTTGGAAGTAGAAAGGATGATCTCTACCAGGAATCAAGGTGGATCTTAGGCTCACCTATATTAGAGAGGACAATGAAGCACAGGGAGCTGATGTGGAGAGCTAACACTTCTAAAGATAGAWGTGTAAAGCTCAATCTCCACACACTCAGTCTTTAGGTGCCAAAAGGGAGTGTTCTGATTTTTCAAAAGTTTTATTTGTCTACTTCCAACTGTTAGAGCAAATAAGTATTTAACATGCTACTTGGTCAATTCTCTATCATATAAAGGCATATAAAACAATTTTCTATATTTTAAGTATTATCCTGTTATTAGTTAGTAGGAATGGAAATATGCCATGAGTAAGTTTTAGCCCAATGTTTCTACCCACTTGCAGTCAGGAAGACCTTAACTCTCCATAGTGATATTGCTGAGTGTATCATCACTTTTGGCATATCAGCAGGTGCATTCATGCCACTCAGCACACCAGAGATAAAGAGAAAATACTTTAAAAAGAATAATTGTTTCATCTTTGTCTAGGTTTAAGTGCAGGAAAGATTATATTAGGACAAAATGATTCTTCATATACTTTACTAAATCAGGTCTCACAATACTTTTCATACCTCTATACATTGAGTCCATTGAAACCTTCATACGTTAACAGAGTCAGTTGAAACCTTGTTTGAATCAGCTTTCTGATTCCTTCCATAGAGGCTTCTTTCAGGCAATCTCTTGACATTAACTTCAGTCCTTGGGAGTGGATCCTTGGGAGAGATAAGGATGTCATGAAACCTACCTATCACACCTTCCTCAGATGGAAACTGGAAATCTCCCTATCTCATAGTAAGAAAGTCAATTGAGATCTGCTACATAGAGCATTCCCAAATTCTGAAAGTGACTTAAAGGAAATGCTACATGATCAAGTAGCTGTGTATAAAAGCAGAGTTAATCCTTATGATTGCTTTACTGATCAGCTGGCAGTGAAGAAAACCCTCTCAAAATATTCTCTAGACATAGCACAATACTTTTCAGATAAAGACCATCAGGGTTTAATTCATTTAGATTTATTCCCAGTAAGAAACGAAGTATAAAAAACCTGAACACAATAGATTCATTTGCAAGAAGTTACTCTCYAGCAAGAAATTCCGTGACTATTAGATTTAAAATTTGTCATTCATTTTTTTAGGTTATCTAATCACCAAGGTAGTTGAACAAATACAAAAGGAATGTTTAAATATAGGAAAATAGCTCACAAAAYTACCTGCAATTAAAGGATAACTACATATCAATCAAGAGATCAAAAAGATATGAGGACAAAGACTTCCTTAAAACAAATGTTAATTTCAACAGTAATTCCCAACTGAATATTTAATCACAATATTTTAAAAGTAATTAGTGCTTTGTCACATAACTTGTAGGTCACCACAAATAAAGTAATGTAAATTCATTGCAGTTTTGTGTGAACAATGTGAGCAACTGTGAAACAGAACAATCCATTGATTTAGATCTCATTCTGTTCTAATGRGGTTTTTATATTAAAACCCCAGGCCTTGATGGGTATCCATTARAACAAGTTTCTTTACCTCTGAAATAGTTGAGCCTCTTAGAATTATATTCGTCTATCTTGTTTAAAGCACAAGAAAGGAAAAAAAGAATCTTTTTAACAGATGGTGCCTGACATATGCATTAAATGTAACAGGTGTATTAAAGCCCTGCTAGTCAGAACAAGTTTTTCTCTCTAGTTAAGCATGGGCTGCATATGCATGTGTTTGTTTATCCCCTTATGGAGGACAAGAAAGGCATCAAGATGTCAATTGCCTGTTGTTAGATTCATACAGAGAAGTGTATGTTCTGAACACAGGACATTATCACAGTTGGACACAAAAGCCTGTTGTTAATGACGCGAGAAAGGGAAACAAAGAGAATATGTTTAGTTCATCAAAAAGATGAAAGTTTCCATGTGGTTAATGKGTTCTGTTTGTTACTGCTAAAACCAAACAAACTCAGAGAGCATAASAAAACTGTAATAAAAATGAAAGCTTTGGTGGAAACAGGTCAAAGGTTATGATTTTTATTGAATTTTCTTTATCTTTTAAACTTTATATCAAAAGATCTCTGGAGCAGAGCAATATGAGTCCTTTTCCATTTGCAATTTTTTTTTAATTAAACACTCAGTCTAGTTGTAATTTATATTACAGAAGACTAATAATTCCTCTGCGGTAAAAGAAAACTGAACTCAGCATGTCTTTATTTTCCATAAATTTTCTGTTGCCCTTTTCTAAAGGACGAACTTTGAAAGTAGACTGCTATAAAATTATTAAATTGATCAAAAAGTAAAATTTAATATAGGCAGCTGAGGAAATCAGAAGTTTGTGCAATGGATCACTTTTAATTTTTTGCCTAACTTCCAAAGGACATAAAGCACATGAATGTAGTGTTTGCCTTTACGGTAACTTCCAGTCCATATTATTTTTCAATATCCTGACCAATTGCAAAAAAAWTTTATAGAGAAATAGAGAGAAAATTCTTAGTTTCTGAAAAACATGGATCTGAAGAGGGAGGAATGAGGCTTGCATTAGTGACCTCCTTGAGTTTAAGACTCCAGTGTGAGCTAGCAATATTGGTAGTAACCAGCAACAGCTTCGGGATAGTCAGTTCAGCATAGTCAGTTCTAACACCTATGGAGCTATTTGTTTCCATCAAATGCTTTYTGCTTTTTGCACTTATCAGGTTCTTTTTTTCAGAATCTATTAGAGGAAAAGAAAAATACACAACAGATCTCTCACAATTATATCTCTTACTCATGGAAGAAGTACATTTATTTCTTTTCTTTCAATGAAACTGCATGAATATTAACAAGTACACATCTAGTTTACAATTTTCAGTGGATCTTGATAACCTTTTATTGGAGTTTTACTGTTTTTTAATGGAGTTTTGCCTTTATATAGAGAAATGTTTCAATAAATTAAGGAGACAACATCAAGATTTCTTTGTTATTTGRGTATTAGGCTCCATGCATCTCTCTTTAGGACCCAAAGTTCTCTTCGGTAGGTGAGATGGGCATGAGATGAAAATGCATACATATTCTACTCTTTTTTTCAGCATTAGAATTTGAGTAATGATTTGAAAGAAACYAATATATGAAGATTTAGTATGGAAAAGCCAATCATTTCGGTGCAGATTTCTTTTAGATATATGTATCTGTTTAAACTGTTATCCTTATTTCATTTGCAATAAGTCTTTTCAAATTTCTTATCTTTATTTCTTATTTCTAACAAAAATCCAATTCCAGTAACTGAGCCTCACACGTATTTTCTAGGAAAGTGATCGCATGAAGCCCRCACCACAGAAAGTTTACTCTTGTATGTATCAAATGCCATCACTGTGGGTATCTTTATATAAGTTTTAAAATGTTTTAGGGAGAAATCTTAATTATGATGTAGTGCAAATTATAAGTAGATGATACCTGTTAGCATAACCAATACTTTGTTTTATGAGTATCATTATTTCAAATTGGAAATTCAGAAATATTGGGAATCAGACTGTTTAAGGTCCTCCCATATCTCAGACAGACACTATGTTCAAAAATACTAAGCCCTCTAATGCCTATTTTCAATTGATATTTCCTTTCTTCATCTGCAAGTTTTTTCTGTAACTAATATTAGATATCCATTTTTTTTCTGAAGCGCCTGTTCCAGGAGAATGACCAAGAGTCTCCACAAAAACTCATCTCTGAGGTAAATTTAGACAGACAGACAACAACTGTTGGTGTAGTCTTCTAGCATTTACAAAGACTACAAATTTTTTTGGCACTACCTACCTTTGCATAATGTTATGATAGTTCAGATAGTCCTTGGGAAAGAAACAGACCTACAGCTTGATTGCACCAAAGCAGAGGAAGCACCCACTTTTCACAACCCACGAGTGCAGCAGGTCATCTGAAAGCCCCCCTGCTTGAGCCATAGCCCCTATGCAATCGTGCCCTTGCAGCGAGGGAGACAGTTAGGAACCCTCTCTTCAAGGCTTTAGAGCTTGGAAGAGTAGTAATTGAGCTTTCATATCTAGCTCCCTGGCATGATAAGACACTTACATTAAATTTCTGTTGGATAAGAAAGCCTGAGAGCAAAGTCCAGAACCTTATATTTGCCTCTCATTTTCTGTCCATGAGAAACACCTGTTTGAAATGTAAATGTAGCAGACTTGCTCAAAGCAAATCATTCTGAAGGTTGGCAGGTTATGGCCTTATGGAAGTACTTGGGATTACTCCCTTTATTCCAGTAGGACCACAGCCTGCTTTGTTCTCTGATTGAAGCCAGAAAGATGCAGACAGCAATGGTTGCATGCATGATGCTATATTCACAAACACAATTGCCAGTTTATGCAATGATAAATAAATTGAGATAGCATAACCAGTCATGTATTTCCTATGCTTATTCTCACGTATTTTATCTTTGACATGTATTCAAAAACCAGAAATATTCTATTTTCATTCAGATCCATTTATTAACATAATTCAGTATTTTATTTTTTTTATCTCAGACACACTTACTGTTTGTCAATTACAAATCTGGGTTAAATTAAAAATCTGTTCTGTTGTACTGACCATTAGTTTATTTTGGATATGTGATTGAGCTATTTTGTAAAAGAATTAAAATATGACAAATACAGAAGACCCTTTCTCACTGCATTTTCCCAAGTTTTAACTTTGTTATAGTCTTAAATAATAAAAGAGGTGCAATGATTTCTATTATCACAAACAACGAAAGGATACTGATAGGACATCTTGCTATACAACGACATATATATTAGAGAGGTGTCATGTTTTTGTATTCAGATGTGATTCAGTCAGTATCTGAGACTTCACATTTTTTCCCTTGCTTTCCAACTTCCCTTCAAACTAGATATGCTGTAATGTAAGATGCACCTTGTATTTAAATTTGCGTGCTCGTACAGTATCTTCTAGCTAATTGTATGAGCTGCACAGTGTGATAACTTCAAAGACAAGTGCAGAATGAGGTGAGATGATATTAAAATTTGTAAATTGTTTTTCAAGATCATAGGTCCAAAGTAGAGTATAGTAAACTGGAAATAGCTTCCTTCAAAATACATAATATATATCCCATCTGCTAAATRGAATTGGCAGCAAGAATTGACCGATTCAAGCAAATAAAATCTTTCTTAAAACTCATGATAACAGTATTTTTCTGTTTCTAACCAGAAATTCTGGGTCTGGGAGGAATGAGAATAGATAAACTTTTTCTGAGAGGTTATAATCATTTCCTATCCTCACGGAAATGTTTGAAACAATTTCAATTTCAATGGATAAATAATAGATCACCACTGGCCAAGCGCCCTTCCYCGCCAGATTGGATAAA
The DNA here is from genome assembly GCF_003343005.1 of Rhea americana. Lineage (NCBI taxonomy): Eukaryota > Metazoa > Chordata > Aves > Rheiformes > Rheidae > Rhea > Rhea americana. The sequence goes on along the minus strand of NW_028186801.1, from coordinate 2,745,097 downwards.
AATCAAAATAACAGTTAGGATGACCTTCTCAAAATATATGCCATTTAAATAATTAGTATTGTTATTCATTTTCCCCCACACCTGTGAAGCTGTCCAACAAGAACATTTCACTTTAGGCACTTACTCTTTAAGTGCTCTATGTGCAGGAAATCTGAACAGCAGTCATGAATATTTGCCTACAGTAATCTGTTCCTACAAATAGCATTGGCAGATCTTTTACACTTTMTTTTCTGATCCAATGTTGAATGTCTGTGTAAACAATATTAGTATATTGTAGTAGCTGTCCAAGGTTTTGATTTTTAAATAAATACAAATTTATGTAGCTCTCCTTCCCTTAAAGAAGGCAGGATGAGGTAGATGGGATATGGATCCAGGAATAAATGATTACCTCTACAATATCTGTAAAGCAGTGGTCTGAAGACTGTCCTTCAGACTAGACTTCTGTGCCTTCTGTTTTCCAGACTTCTACATATGGCTCCACTGTTGCTGGAGCTCCCTTCCCTTGAAGAATAGAAATGCAGGTCTTGCAGACCCAAGACAATCTGGCGAGGAAGGGCGCTTGGCCAGTGGTGATCTCCGGGCTGGCCAGAAGGCAGACCTCTTGGTAGGAKGAGAAGAACATGCAGCACATCCTCTGCTTGCAGCTGCAGTACAAATGTGGCAAGAACAGCTCCAGGATGGAGTTTTTAAACCCAGGGTCCTGGTTTGTGCAAGAGAAGGTTTTCTTACTCCCACTGCAGGTTGCCTTCTCTCTTCTTAGCCAGTAGGAGGGAACRAGGGACCCTTGAGGGCCTTGCAGGTGGTTCTGGATACCCACTGAAGCCAGAAGCCAGGGAAGATCAGGGATCCCCTAGGGTTGTCCTCACCTCCATGACTCTTTGTGGGCTGCAGTGAGGAGRGCAGCCTCCTGCTGCTTCCATACAAGCGGTGGGTTTCTGCAGAAAAGCCTCTCCATCCTTGCCTAAACGTGGAACCCAGAAAGAGGATTCATCCTCTTCTCTCACTTTTTCATGTCTGTCTTTTGTCAAGAGATTATGATGACTGATTTAGGACTGTCTATTAATGCTAAAGGTTGGAAGGGTAGTGCTTTACCTTCTCTTTAAACCACTTCTTTTCTTGCTACCGAAAAGAAAAAGAAGAGGTGACCCATAACTAGCTGTGACTATTATAGCAAACTATAGTATTTATTATTTCAAGTAATGCCCAGAATATATCAAAAAATAGAAGTCACCTCACATATACGTGCAGTAAATATTTATGAAGCTTGCCTTAAATAAAAACTCTTTTCTTGCATATTTTTTCTATGAAGCTTAGTCATACAGGTCCATTGTGTGCTTCTCTCCAGAAGTCATATTGAATCTAATATTTAGATTTGGTTTCTCCTTTTTTTCAGTTGTTCTAAAGGTAGGATTCATGCTATCTGAAGTGTAAATAGGACTTATTTTAGCTCTGATTTGTCACAAGTGAGCAAAGGAAGCTTAGAAATTATTAAATACTACATTATTCAGGTCAATTCAGTTATGTTCTCATAAAACCAAAGCAAAACTCCTGTGGATTTTACTAAAAAAAATCACATCACAAGTTTTCTTCTTATTCAAATGAACAACTATTATTTCTAAGCTTTGCTGGATATCTCTTATGCATGGTTTTGTGCATTTCAAAGACTACTTAAAATACAAAACGGTCTTAGCTGTTTAAGTAGTTCTTGGTCATACCTGTGGTGAATTTTAAACTAGTTTAGTCTAGCTTTAACACAACACATCAATATTCTTCCACTACAACAGAAATAAGAGTTTTCCAATCATAGTTGTAATATTTTGTACTTGAGCCCAAAATTTCAACAAGAACATTACTTATTTATAACAGACCTTCAGAGCTTGTTAGGAAATAGCTCTTCATAGTACTTCATAGTATCAATGGTATGGTGTAATAAATATGGCTTTTTTCTTTCRCATTACCATAGTCAGAGGAACAGCATGCATGGGCTTTTCTCACTTTACTGTTTGCATTCCTGAGCAGGAGGTCAAGATAAACTAAGCTAGAGAGGTGAAGCTTCCCTAGGTGAGGAGGTTGTCARTGCTGGACCTCAGTGCTCTCTTGCCACACTCTGAGCAGGGGAGAGCTTGTGACTGTTGAGAGTGGCTTCACAGGAGGATGTGGTTTGTCTCAGTTTCTGACTTTGCTGGTACTTCRTCACTTTCTTGATATATTTTGACAAATTTGACTTCAAAGTGTAGTTCCAGTCTTGAAAAGCAGCTCTGTAGAAATAGCATCATAATGTTCTGCATTTATTGTCTTTGAATAGGTTCCAGATTGACTGCTCATTTTAACAGGGAGAAAAACAAGACTTTTTCTCAGCTTTTAGTCCTGCAAAGTCAATCTGATGTCAAAAGTCAAGTCAGATAACATTACTTTTCCCCAACAAAAGCCACAAAGAATGATTGTATCTTTTTGTTCAAATCTTTTGTCTATCTTGATAAAATTATATTCATATGACTGCTTGGTCACTTAATAAAAACTAGGGAAATAGTTTTTGATTTCCCAGGTCGTAACAGGCTACATATCAGCTGTTTGAGAAGGGTTAATTCTRCTGGGTTAGTAGGAATAAAATGTGTTAGACAATTATTTTATTCACTGAATAGAGCAGTGACTAGTTCACTGAATAGTGAAGTGACTTGGTATGAACATGGGGAGAACACATGTTGTTTTATTCTGTTTAGAGTAGAATTGTTCTTTAAAATACCCAGTGGGCAAAAAACAGCATTTGGTAAGTCCTGTGGTTATTTTGCACAAGGAATAAAATTTCTCTAAGAGGAGTTTTGAGTCCTGAGCAGTTGGAACCAGTTAGCCAGGGCTGATGCTCACAAGTTGATTTTAATGTGTACTTTGTGATATTTCTTGAAGACTTAGCTGCTGAAACAAAGCATATGCAAGATAATGTTGGCTGTCTTAAAAAAGAAAATTGACACTCCTCAACTTGAACAGAAAAACTTGAAAATATAACATAAGTGCACTCCATGGGACTTCAGGTTGGAGGTGGGGAATGAGAAGTGTTTTTCTTTTTAAACTGCATGATTCATGAAATGTTCTATTAATTTGAGGAACTGCCTCATGATTTTTAGTGTTTAGGACTGGCACCCCTCTCTTTTAGTACAGAAGAGGTGGCAGGTTTTGCTGAGACTAGGAGGATTCCCAGGAAAGCCAAGCCATGGCTGAAACTGCTGTTGACACAGACATTTGAGCTGAAGTCACCCGTGTTTTCTTGATGGGAATTGCAAAAAGGCACCAAAAATGGTTCTTAAGCTCTGTTTTGTCACAGTACAAATAATAACCCAGAATAAGATGGTGCTATGAACAGAGAAAAATCAGATCTGTTAGGTGACACGTTAAACAAATACTCTTCACAGTTTTTTCTCCAGAAACTCCTCCTCCTCTTTGCCATGGTRTGTGTTGCTCCTGATGCCAGAGGGGCTCTCTGGTGCCTGCTGTGGGTGCTGCACTCCCACACTTGTTGGGGCAACTTCTCCGCACTGAGGTGCTCATCTGGGCTTGTGGAGCAAGCTCCCTGCTCCACTCTCCAGGAGCTATTGCACAGTATAAGCAGAAATCCTGCTTTCCGGCTATATCCTTTAATAGCTTTTCTTGTACGGTAGTCTGCCCACAAGTTAAATATATCATCAAATACATTGAACAGAATAAAATCTAAAACAACAYCAGGTACTAGAGCATGAGAATTTCTTGTTAACTTTCCAGCCCAGGGTGGAGCATTAGAGGCCTGACCTTGCTTCGCTTATGCTATAGATAAGATCAACACTTTCTCTCTCGTCTATGTTATTAGAGCAGAACAAGTACGTGTTAGGTACGTGGTGGTAAAAGCACTTGATTACAGTTACTCAGTCCAGAATATTCTTTCTGGCTTCAGCACCGTTCCAGAAGATGGGCTCTTCTGGGCAAAAGTCCTCTTGCTTCATTCAAAAATACATTTTATAATTTGAGCTGGTCATGGTATCACACTTCACACATTTGGGAACTCCACTGTTGCAGTGAGTCTGAGACAAAAAATATCTTGTTTTGCCTCTTTTTTAAACCTCTCAAAAATCATTTTTTTCTGGTGTAGAGGTGTAACATTTCTGCAAATGGTGAGTTTCAGCCGATGGGCACAGATGAGCCATTTTTCCCTATGATAAAAAGGAAAAATATCACCTGAAGAAACATTTTTTCCCAAGCTGAATATTTTGAATACAAAACTATTTCCGTCTGTCCTTTCCAGATCCTAAACTTCATGTATTTGATCAAGCATTAAGTAAAAAGAATGTGCRTTATATGCCCAATGCTTCAAAGTACCTATCATTACCAAAATAAAAAAAAAACATCAAAAATACTTATTTATGCCTTTTCACATTAATTATTCTAATGTGAATTGTTATACCAATTATTATCTAAATTATATGCAAATTGCAAAGATTGAGATGAAAATGAAAGGTAAGAGCACATTAGCATCCTATTAGTAATACATTAGATGATAATGTGGGTTAATCCTGAGAATTTTGGACTTCTTTGCATTAAAAATTGTAAAGAAAGAATTCCATGATAGGATCTTTAGAAAAGTATATGAATTAATATACTATTTGTTTTGATTTTTGTTATCAATTTAATTTATTTTCAAATTAATCCCACAACACATGGATAATGGGAATCCCTATTATCTAGTGCAGAATTACTTCCATCTCTTATCAAACGGCTGTCAGTATTTGGTGAGCGTCAACTATGAGGTATAAATCTTCAGCTRCTTCTAAACTTTTTCAAACTTTAAATCTACATTTTTGCAAAGGAACTCACAATGGTTTTTCAAACTAAGAGACTTTCTCGTGATGATCAAAGACTGCAGATCTGGTGTTTCAAACTTGTTTCCAGTTTGCAAGRCAAAATTAAATGTACTAAATGGCTTGAGAGATTTTATATTTGTGATAGACATCAATGATTGAATTATACAAAATGTCTGGGGTTCTTTGAAGAGTTTTTATGCYTGAACTATAATTGCAAAAAGTTTCCTAATTTCTAAGCTATCATAATCATTAAGCAATGTTGCTCTTTATTAGTATCTTTTATATAATTTTAGTTTGCTTGAAAAAATAAACTTTAAAAATTAAAGAAGATGCTTGTAGGAGTTTTAAAAAAAATCACAGAACGGTTGAGTTTGGAAGGGACCTCTGAAGATCATCCAGTCCAACCTCCCTGCTCAGCAGGCTCACCTAGAGCATGTTAGACAGGGTTACATCCAGGTGGGCCTTGAAGATCTCCAGAGAAGGAGACTCCACAACCTCTCTGGGWAACCTGTGCCAGTGCTCCGTCACTCTCACAGTGAAGAAATTCCCTCTCACAGTCAGACAGAACTTCCTGTGCTTCAGTTTCTGCCCATTGCCTCTTGCCCTGTCACATGGGACAACTGAAAAGAGTTTGTCCCCATACCCTTGACACCCTCCCTTCAGGTACTTATACACACTGATAAGATCCCCCCTCAGTCTTCTCTTCCCCTGGCTGAAGAGGCCCAGCTCTCACAGCCGTTCCTCATAGGGCAGATGCTCCAGCCCTCTGATCATCTTTGTAGCCCTATGCTGGACTCTCTCCAGTAGCTCCATGTGTGTCTTGTCCTGGGGAGCCCAGAACTGGACACAGTACTCAAGATGAGGCCTCCCCAGGGCTGAGTAGAGGGGCAGGATCACCTCCCTCGACCTACTGACAACAGTCTTCCCAATGCAGCCCAGGAGACCATTGGCTTTCTTGGCCACAGGGGCACCTTGCTGGCTGATGGTCAACCTGTCATCCACCATCACTCCCAGGTCCTTCTCTGCAGAGCTGCTCTCCAGCAGRTCAGCCCCTACCTTGTCCTGGTGCCTAGGGTTATTCCTCCCTAGGTGCAGGATCCTGCACTTCCCTTGTTGAACCTCATGAGGTTCCTCTCCACCCAACTCTCCAGCCTGTCCATGTCTCTCTGAATGGCAGCACAGCCCTCAGGTGTGTCAGCCACTCCTCCCAGCTTGGTATCATTCGCACACTTGCTGAGGATGCACTCTGTCCCCTCATCCAGGTCATTGATGAAGAAGTTGAACAGGATGGGACCCAGKACTGAGCCCTGGGGGATGCCACTAGCCACAGGCCTCCAACTAGACTCCACACCACTGATGATGACCCTCTGAGCTCTTCCTATCAGCCAGTTCTCAATCCACATCTCTGTCYACTCGTCTAACCCACACTTCCTGAKCTTGCCTMGGAGGATGTTRTGGGAGACAGTGTCCAAAGCCTTGCTGAAGTCAAGATAGACAACATCCACTGCTCTCCCCTCATCTACCCAGCCAGTCATGCCATCCTAGAAGGCTATCAGGTTGGTTAAGCAGGATTTCCCCTTGGTGAATCCATGCTAACTACTCCTGATCACAAGTCAATGAATACATCTTCTGGATATATTTTCTTCAAATGCAAAGTGAAGATGACATTGTCTCCACATTTCAGTATAAGTAAGAAACATTTTGTTTGTGAGGAAAATGATATAGTAAATGCAATGTAGAACCAAATACTTTGTAAGTGTATTTGGAATGGAATACTGTAGACAAAACACAAAATAGTAAACACAGAATCCTAATTACTGCTGCACTGCACCTCCGCACACAATGATCCCTATTATTATCTCTGGCTCTGTTCTCCACAAATAATTTATTCAAGGATAGTAATAAGACTATAATTGAGTAATTGCTGATATGACATAAACAAAACTGCTGTTCATATTTGTTTTCTGATCCTTCAGCTGCAGCATCATCACTACTTGACTTTAATTTTGGCCTGCTTTTGTCAAATATAGGTCTGCKTAACACTTTAGCATTTTACTAAGGGAAGTATAAATGCTTTCTTAAAACTGTTTTGCTGACCTATGGCTTCAGYCTATGACTTTTTCATTAATAATATTTATTCAAGGTTTATAGTATTGTTAGAAAATAAAGCTGGAATCGAATCTGATTTTTTTTTTCCAAAACAAGTCACCTATAGTTGTCATGGTGTGCTGGACACCTGCCTGTTATTTGTTCTTGAAAACTGTCATCAGTGGAAAGTATACAAACTCCTTGGTGAATYGGTCTTTTGAGTAGAAAATCTTTCTAAAAACTAATCTAAATCTCTCTTGCCATCAATTACTACTTTTCCTTTTCTCACAGATATAAAGAGCAGACTACTCCCTACTTGCCACAGATTCTCACATATTTGATGAAARTCATTCTATGTCCTCTCAATTATCTCTTGTAGAAAAAATAATAAAAGTTCCTTCAACTTTCTTTAGAAGTTGCATTTTTGGACCACTACTCATTCTTCTTGATCTGCCTTGGATCTTCTTTCAAATTAATGCATGTCTGCCTGGAGGAATGGTGCCCCARATATGATTTCAGCTACAGTTCAGCTAATGCTAACTGAAAGAGAAAGTTCACTTTGTATAGAGTATACTCTTGTTCTTGTGTCACAGATTGACTTTTACCTTTTTGCAACAACACGATGCTGTTGACTGTAATGTTCACAGAGTAACCCAGATCCATTTCTGCAGAACAGCTACTTTAGCAATTTTTCATACTCTTACATTTAGAAGGTTGATTGTTCTTCCTAAGCGTGGACTTTGTGCATCTCCTTACACTTGACTTTCATTTCAYTTCTTCATGTCATTTATACATCTATTCCTGTTATCCACCAGTGCTGTGATGAGTTACTAGAAAACTATAGAATGGAGAGCAGAAATGAGAAATGCTGTCTTTTTTCCTTCTTGCAGAATGTTGCAACATGGATAAAGTGTAGCAATCTGACAGAGTTGCTTAGTGCAGAATGGAAGAGAAAGGAAGAGTTTAAAGTATGTAGAGATGGTGTAGGCTGTGTGCTTGATGGTTAGCCCAAGAGCTGCTTTAAGTAATAAATTTCATATTATTGACAGAATGTTAGGTGTGAAATTAAGGACTMGAATCATACTTTTCAAGTGCAGCTGTCCCTGGTCCAAAGAAAGAGGGTTGCATGCACAAAACTCATAAATACAAAATCTCACTTCATCCAACACAGACTGATTGTACCTGCCACCTAAAATTACACAGAAAAGCCATATTCTGGCCTGGGTTGTTCTGTCCTGGAACAAAGTCAAGGAAAATCCCCTCATTCTGTTGGTGGAACAGTGCATTCTCCTTCTGAAAGTCCAGCATGTGAACACAGAGAAGCCTAAKCGACTGTACTGCACATAGAACATGAAGAGGAGAGGTATTATCTTTTCCATTAAATAAGACTATATAACCTTTGATATAGTAAAATCAGAAATATTATCAGAAATAGTCTTTCGTAGCAGGTCCTCTTTATTTTAAAGGAGTACTGTCTTGGAGAAAAKAAAAAGGAGAAATTAATAAATATAGGAAGACCATCTTCATAAGTCCTTTTTTCTTCAAATGACATCAAAAATTGAAGCTAGAAATCATGTGTAAATAATTCCACCTGAGAATGATATGTAGTTCTCAGACACTCTCAAAATATTGTCCCCTTTAATTCATTTCCAGTCTACAGCAAGTCAGATGTGCAGAAAGGAGTGGAGGATCCTGTCAGGACACGTTTTTTTCATTCTATTCCCTTTAACTTACGAGGTGAAATCTTAGGCCTGCTGGAAGCWGAGGGAGATTTGCAGTAGGTTTCAGCAGAACCAGGTTGCCTGAGCTGTGCTGCCAGGAGCCCTGTGCCCTGTCCTGACTCTGCTGACCTCCAAAACTGTCCTCCCCCGTACAGCTTCTACGTGTTACCGACAGCAGACACATTTCGTCCAATTAAGCAAACCCAACAGGCAGGCATATCTACTTTTAGGATTTCTGATCTTTAGCAACAGAAGTACATATCTCTCACAAACTTGATCTAAACTAGTTGCATTTGAAAATGATGTCATATACTATTATTTGTTATTTTTTTGTTTGGTTTGGTAATGCTCAGACTGAAGCATAAATGAAGCTGCTGCCTCAGATTATATGAGTTTACGGTTTCAGGCTTGTGAAGATCAAAAATGTATTTTACCTCTGGGAGCAGAGACCTCTGCAGTGGCTGAGACTCCTGACAATGTTCAACGCTCAACAAGATTTTGTAAGTTTTTGCAAACCAGAGGTATGAACAAAAATGTTCATAAAACCTATGTTTCCTAAAACAAAGGAAAGAAGTACAAGGCACAAGAACAAGGACTCAATCATTAAAGAATTGATAAGATTTTATGGATAACAAATTGAACAGATGTCTTGTTCTATAACGRCATCCTTTTAGATGTTAACAACTAGAGCTTCCTTTACATGTCTGTGGCCTTTCTGTTGCAGTTCAGCAGTAGTATTTACTCACTTTGACACATAGAAATGGTAACTGTGTCCAGCTTGAGGTGTTAGGTCAAGTTCAGGCTTTATTTGCTGCTTTGTATCTCTTTTCATAGATTACAAAGAGCTACCTCAGAGTATGATKCTGGCATTTATCTACCTATATGACCCATATTCGTCTTTTGGTCTTCAGTGAATACTGAAGACAACACTTTTTTTAAAAAAAAATTTTATTTGGGAATCAAAAAAGATGTGATGTTTTGAGCTAGAAAACTTCCTTTAAGGTGGTTTTCTACAGAGTGAGAGGATTGCTAACACTTCAAGATCCTCAGAAAATAAACCTTGAATGAAGACTTGAATGGACAAAATGCTTCAAACACAAGCACAACTTACAAGCAATTCAAAGCTAAAATATATTCACATAAAGACTGAAATATCCTGAATGGTGAATGATACTACCGGAAGTTTATTGACAACAGATAAGATAAAATTATCTAAATAAATTGTAGGACATCATTTATGCTGTTTTAGTATAAAGCTTGTCATAGAAATAAAAGATTTGAGAGTGCTGGTATTTTTCAGTAGCAATAAGTGCTATACTGAAAATTTTGGGGTGTTTCTTTTCTTCACATTTAATTGGAAATTAATTGACAAAGAAGAAATAAGGGTTAACGCTGATATTGCTTTCTGCTGTATTAACACATCCATCTGCCATCACAGTCCACCTTTGAAGTCTCAGGAAGAAAATATGTGTGAAAAATTCAGATCTGTTTGGAAGGTAAATGTATTTGAAGTTTGTTTTCTTATAATTTATTTTACCCAGTTGGATGGCTTCATGTCAAATTAAACCTCTGTAAGTCTCTAATGCTGTGTAACATCGCACAAGTAATGAACTGTATCACAATTCCTAATGTGGTCCTGACTGATTCAGAATGTTGATTCCTTCCTAGCAATTTTGAAATGTCTATTTAGTAAAAGATTCATATGGTAGTGATATTTATCCTCAGAGAAACATGATATAGGTTAATAGAATTTATTGTATATAGCTGCTATGGGTTAGACTTCAGGGTATTTGCTTCAGCTTACGTATGATTTAAGATCTGGTGTTAGTGGACTTGCTAGTCAGCAGAATAGGGCAAAGGTATTAAAAGAATAATGGATGGCATTTAGTACACACTTTCATTTTGTTGGTCCTATGTTCTGTCACAGCAAGCACAAAAAACTGCCTTGATGCTAATGTGGCCCTGTACCTTAGATTAAAATCTCAACTAAACTCTAATTGTTGCATTATTCAAAATAGAATTCTGTCAATTAATTTGACAAAGTAAAGAAAAAATAATTGGTTTAATATTTTTCAGCACAGATTTCTTGCTGCTGCTGATAGAATCAAATGACACTTAAGGCATTATTAAAACTGAGTTTAACATAGATGATGATTTGTTCAGTGCCAACATGAAAATAAGCAATCTATGATTATCTTTCCACAAAGAAAACACCTATATTTGCTTAGGGGTCATCTATTAAATAAAATTGCATTTGGCACTGTACATGTCAAAAAATCACATTTACAAGCTGATCGCCACCCCAAATCAAGAAAAGCTCCCCAGCCCYGCAAATCAGTATTCCATATATAGTGTCTTACAAAGGAGACTTCACTGTGATTCCTCTTTATTCTTCACTAGATTTTTCTCCTGTTCTATTTCCTGTTCATTTCCTACTTTACTAATTTCTTACGACCTCCTCCTTGAACCTTGTGTAGCTCGGTGAGGATTGTGTTTTGCTGGCCCCCCTTTCTCTGAGCTCTCCCACAGAGAATGCGCGTGTGGGAGCAGGAGCGTGGCCCCTTTTCCCMCTACGCGTGCTACCCCACTCGAGACCACCGTCGTAGCTGGGACCATGCATGGTTTGCAATCTGCAGTTCCAGGGCTCAGCCCCAGGAGGAAATTCCCCTGGGTAACTTTCATTTCCATTCAGTCAAAGCCTTTTACACAGCTGCTCCTTCTGACTTTCTTCCRCTGCCATTTTCAGTCCTTTTCAGCGCCATCCTTTTTGCGTGAATGAGGCTTTCTAGGGTTTGCTTTTTGAGTCCTTCAAGACTCTCATAACATATTTTTTTTCATCCCTACTTCCCCAAACTGCTCCAAGGTTCTTAGATTATTTCAGTTCAGTAGCCACTTGCACTGTTCTTAGACTGTATTGCATGCTTCCTAGAGCACAGACAAATTGCATATTTTCCAGCAGTACTTTGTTTCAGGTTTTATTGCTTTTACAAGCCCATTCAGTAAAGTGCTGGACTTTATCATCATGCAAGACACTTTCCCTCTCCCCCCTGTTCAGTGTTTAGAGTTCTGCAGGGTCTCTAGGGGAAGATGCTGGAATAAATTGATAAAGTAAGTTGCAAGTGTCCCAGGACACTCCCAAGAGTACTCTGCAGGGTTTAGAAAAAGCTATGGACTAAATATTGGCCTAATAATGAAAATGTTTAAAATGCTCATTAAAATCAGCTACCATCATATGGAATTGGAAAGCAGTAAATGTCTCTGTATCTTGAAATCCTATGGATGCCATTCAGGATAGAGCAGATCACTGAATTACACTTTGGAATCAGTTAAGCTGGCTGAAAAAAGACTAATTAACAGCCACCTGCTGAAAAAACATGATACCGATAGAACAAAAATCAGTCAGTGCTTTTTCCTGCAGACTCAAATTGGAGCACTTCCATAAATAAACTGATGAATCTGAGAATCTGTTTATTTGAGATTGTCAATACATTTATTGAAGACAAACTGGGCATTTAAAATCTCTCAACACATTAAGGATATTAAGAAAAATTAAGGTGACCTACCCTGCAAGTGTCAGACTGATGCACATTGTCACAAAGCCATTCCAGTGTTTTCCCACAGGCTACTACTGCTAGATTAAATCATATTCAGGTATGCCTCCATGTGCTGCAGTTATATGTGTGACTGCTATGAAATGAACTTGTGTTATTATTTAACATACTTATATTAAATAATAAGAGATAAAGTATAGCCCTGAAGTAGTTTAAAGAAAGAAGACCGTAAGTCAGTGTTCAACATTTAAATTTTAAGGCATTGTCTGTTATCATCTCAGGTTTTGCTAAGGCCTAAAACTTTATTTATTTATTTATTTGTTTGTTTGTTTGTTTTTTCAATCAATGCTTCCCATTTTGCTGCTGATCGGGAGTTTTTCAGATTGTACTTTCAGGTAAACTAATTCAGATGGTGATTTCAGATCTCCTCTGCTTTTCTGACCTCAGCACAGGTAGGAATGCCCAAACTCAGACCATGCAGGAGCCCATCTATGCTTAAGCCTGACTGAAATCCAGGAATTAGCATTGCTCCACCTATTTAGCCTGGGTAATCTGATGAAATAGGAGAGTTACTAAATCACTAAAACACAAACAGGACTTGACTCCCACAAAATAAAATTACAACTGTTCTTTCAAAGAAACAGTGATAATCCTGGTGTCTCAAAAGCTGCAGAAGCCACCTCTAGGAAGGAATCCAACGTCAGTTCTCAGCTCAGTTTGAATTGCATCAAACACACAAATCCTGCTTACCAGGTTAGTTTCTTAAACACTAGCCTACAGTCGGTGTAGAGGTGTTTATCTACCTCTCCTCATGAAGCTGTGCACTCACTGTGCAGCATCTCAGGATCTTTAGGCTTTAAAAAAGAAACTCAGGAGAAGGTAAGGCTGCAATGCAGAAGTTACGACATGCATTCAGGGGAGGACATCTGAGGTTTTCTGGCTCAGTGCCTCAGTTTGCTTATTTGTTTTTCAATAAAAAAAAGAGTACCACGAAAGATGAGAAGTGGTCTGTGAACTGGGATCAAAACCTGTGACTCTGCCATCTCAAAGTACCCTAGTTGTTGACATCCTATCTCTATCAATGTAAAATTATTTTCTATCCTTTGACATATGACAGATATGGTAGGATAGAAAAGGGACACAAACATTCACATTTCAGCATCTATTTCAACACTTTAATTGAAAAAACATAAGGAAAAATGGTAAAAAGTTTACAGAATCATAGCATTCTTATACTGTCTTCAGAAACATCTGTCATTGACTACTAATAAAGAGAGGATACTGCGCCAAATAGACCACTGAGCTGATCATGCATGAAAATTCCTGTGTTACTATATTTCCCTCTATGTTTTTGAGAATTGTCACATGCTGATGCTTAAGAAAGAAATATAATAGAGTGACAGTGATAATAAGAGGTTTCAGTAGTATTTCTGGTATTTTATGCATATTGTCTCAACCTAGAAGTAGTATTAGTTTGGTTTTGAAATTTAGGCTAAATTAGGGCTCTCATTTCCTCATTTACGTGCTCAAATCAAGACAGAACAGTAACTAGGAAAGACTAAACTTCAGGTAATGCATATGCCAAACATAATACGAAGAATAAATTCTAATGCTTCTATTTCCTGGACAGTCCGAGCATTGTAGGACATTCTGCTGATATTGGCAGAATTTTTCTTGCTTATAGGAAGCCTGAAASAGAGACTGAAGTGTACCTGCATGTGATTTTCATAACACCTAATTCTGTGATACTATAATGAGTACTGCTGGAATGGAGAGTGAAGAACTGAATTCAGAAGTCCCTTGTCATTATTTTTCATTAGCTGCATAAGATCATTAAAATGGTTTGTCGCTGGGAGATGGGCACTCTTTTGTTGAAACAGAATACTGTAATAATAAAAGGCATATCATTTGTGTTAGAAGTTAACAACCAATCTGCCAGATTTCTGCCATGATAACACTTCATCAGCAGGGARTTCATCTCAGTAGTGTGATACCAATATTAGTACTAATATCGGGCTGAGRATGATGAGTAATTTATATCTATTGGTGAAAAAGAAGCTATGTATTTTCCGAATTGTTATTATCGGGCACAACCTTTCTTCTAAATTATTTTTTTTGATTTAAAACTGTCAATAGTTTTTGAGGAACATAATTGAGTAGATATTTAGTATGACTTGCAGGAGACTCCTTTACTATTAAAACTTAAAGGATTCACTCCTATGTCATTAATATTTCCACAAAAGATTCCAGAAGCACAAAAAGGCATAATACAAGCATGTTGCCACAGGAAAATATCATCAACTTATCTAGCCAGAGCTCTGGGATACAATTTTCAAGATACAAAATTGAATCTAAAAAAAAATAATTAAATATATTTCCCTTAACATTCCCCAAACAGCCTACATCTAGGTTATAAAAAAATGTAGTGTAAAAGAGAAAAAGAGAGAAATTCACAATGGTTATAGTAAAGACAGTTGTTATTCAATATGACAAATATTGGAATTCTTTTTGAAATACTACAAGAAATCAGACAAAGCCGGTGAAGAATAAAGCAAATCACAGGAAAATGGCAGAAATAGCTGATAATGCAGGTGAGACCATCTGCTTTCGAGAAGCCTTAAAATTTGTATCCTAAAACATCATACAGAGTCTCAGAGGAGACGTGTTCAATTCATTAGAAAGTAGAGATAGAAGGAATGGAAATGGAGAAGTCTTATGTCACTCCAGAGTGATCTCTTTTTCTTAAATGGAAATAGTATGGAGATGCATCACAGGACGTTTCATTTTGTCCTCTTCAGTGAAAAGAAGCACAGAGGAAATAAAAACTTTGAAAGCTGTAGTCCAGAGTGCACAGAAACAATTAGGAGCCACTTAAATAGAAATGTCACCTGTAACCATGCCCTTCTCATTATAGGCTTCCATATATCAGTCTCTGAGGGAGTGATTTAACTCCAAGCATGCTTTCCATGATTTCTCCTCCTGTTAGGATCAATTTGTTCTGTATCAAGCTCCCACTGGGTCTCCCACAGTAGCTATGTTCAATCTTTGATGTTGGTATGAGACAGGGAATGTCAGTAAAGCAATGAGAATTCAGTAATACATATCATGCTCTATTTTGTCATGCGTATGTTCAAGGACAGTCATGGAACATAAAATAAAATAAAAATTCCTGTCTTAGCAGATGGATGAGAGATTATAGAGGGGTCGTTCCTTTGCAAAAAGGTGAAAAATGTGTAATAGCAGATCACATACCGTAGGTGGTGTTCTTCTTCTCATCTTTGAAATGGGTTAGAACATATTTCATTTATCCATCCTTGAAGGGTGTAATGAAATCGATTAATATCTGAAAAGGGGGAGGTTTTAGTTACAGGTATGCTGGTCACAGAACTGCTAGATGTCAGTCTRGATTTTTTCGTCAGACGGTAAGAACATTTTATCATCTCTAGCCATATGATTACAATAGTTAATAGCAGTTCTCCTGCTGATTTTTCTTCTTTCCAATGTTTTTCCCTCTGCACTTCTCAGAGCATCTCCCTTCCAATGTGGAACTTAGCAGAGAGCTACTGAGGCTTAAATCTATCTACCTCTGCTCTTCTTCCAGGCTGCAGAAGCCTGAAGCTTTTCTTCCTCCCATGAGGATCATGAGGGCCTAAGGTGTTTCTGTGGATGTCTGCTTATTGCACAGGCCACTGCCTTTTCCCTGCAGGTAGCCTAGAGGGAATGTGCATGCACCTTGACTTGCTGCAAATAAAGAAGGACTGTTCATGCTCTTCAGCCTTTGCTTTTACACAGGAAATCATTTTAGCAAGCATGCTGGGGCAAAGAAGCAAAACCACTTGAGGGGAGGAAAAAAAAAATCAGACAAAAATGGGCCCTGTTCTAGAGAGAGAGAGAGAGAGAGAGGAAAAAAGCATTTCCTATGAGACCTTCTGTCTTTAATCCTTAGCTCTTGGATTTTTCTTTCTTTCTTTCTTTCTCTCCCATGCCAAACATATTTTGCTTGTTAGTTGCAGATTAAATTGGATGTATGTTTCTTGCCCTACTGAGCTACCCCTGTTGTTATAATGGCCCACAGGTGAACAAGCTTCATTCCAATTTGTTTGCTAGATGCAACATCCTCTGGGGAAACAATTCTAAGATTGCATGCATTTTGCAAAGCCAGTGGATTGACTTCACATGACAGGTCCTGGGTGAACTGATTGCCTACAACTGAGATAATCAAAAGGTCTAGCTTCCTGCCCCTTGCCTACTCTCTAAATTTTCTCCATTTGCTGATATTGCGGAGTTAGAAGCAACTGGTCAGCTAACTGAGAAAGTCTAAATAAAAGCCTGTCACTGTTGGAAAGCACATCCTCTTAATTCACAGGAAGGTCACACTCATGGACTGAATCTCCAATAAAGAAYACAATTCTGAAGATTAGCCAGGGAAATAAAGATAAAGTCACACATTAAAATAAAGAGGTATTGTTTTTGCATGCTTTACTATTTTTAGGAGACATTTGCACAGGAGTGAATTGAATTTGCATCTGACACACAAGCTGGTTCATTTCCACTGAATTACAGAATCACCGAGATTGGAAAGGACCTCTGCAAACCATCTAGCCAAACCCTCTGATCAAAGTCAATTAGAATAGATTGCTCAGGACCTTGTCCAGTTGGGTACTGAATATCTCCAAGGRTGGAGACTCCACAGTTTCTCTTTGGGCAATCTGCTCCAGTGTTCAACCACCCCCAAAATAAATGTTTTCTTGTGTTCAARTGGAATTTCCTGTGTTTCAACACGTGCCCATTRCCTCTTGTCCTTTCATTGGGCATCACTGAGCACATTGGCCCCATCYTGTTTACGTCCTGCTTATATACATTGGTAGGATCCCCTCAAGCCTTCTCTTGCCCAGGCTGAACAGTCCGAGCTCTTTCTGCCTCTTCTCTTGTGTCAGATGCTCTAGTCTCTTAACAGTCTTTATGGCCCTACACTGGACTCACTCCAGTAAGTCCATGTCTCTCTTGTACTGGAGAGCCCAGAACTGGACACAATCCTTCTGCTGTGGCCTCACTAGGGCTGAGTAAAGGGGAAGGATCATCTCCTTCCACTCACTGGCAACATTCTTCCTAATGCAACCCGGGATGCTGTTGGTCTTTTTTGTCATGTGGGMATACTGCTGGCTTGAGGTCAATTTATTTTCCACTAGGACCCYCAGATTCTTTTCTGAAAGGCTACCCTGCAGCTGTTTAGGCCCCAGCACATTCTGGTTCATGGGATTATACCACCCCAGGTGCAGGATTTTGCATTTCCCTTTCATTGAACTTCAGGAAATTGCTGCTTATCCATTTCTACAGACTTTTGACATCCCTGTGGCTGGCAGTACAGCCATCTGGTGTGTCCTCCCAGTGTTAATGTCTGAAAACTTACTGAGGGTTGATTCTGTCCCACCTGTCCCTCAAGTTATTAATGAAGATGTTAAACAATACTGGCCCTAGTACCAACACCTGGGATACATTTTATGGAAAGAAAATCAACTTAAAAACTGGAGAATCTTCAATTAAATTGACCTATATACTGGGATTTGTCTCATAAAATGCTGTGAGATTATACAAAAGAATTTCTATCTTGCTCCACGTCAAAAGTTTGGTATTTAGTACTCAGCATTTTACCAGAATTAAACACTTCATCCAAAAATTCTGGCTAGCACTTGAACTTTTCCTTAGAGTTGGCTATGGAGGAAGAATTGTAATATGGTGTTGCAGAGTTATTTTAAGGAGGATTTTATCTGAAGATTTTATAGGATTTTTATTCAAGGTAAAAGGCTAGAGAAAAAGAAACAGAGGACTTTCAAGCACTGAGTCAAGATGACAGTGAATAATTCAATTTTTCTGATGGTGTTTGTAGCACCGATTTTTATTAGCATCTGGAAAGAAAACAAGTGTCAAAACCTCAAAATCTGTTGTGAAATGGAATTTTCATTTTCTAATCTGTCCTACTATTGAAAAAAGAATCTGTGAAAAAGCTCCATGATTACAAACCTTCCGTAAGTAATTATGGGCATTGCTTTACTCAAAAGAGGCATCTTTATGTAGACCAGCAATAACTATTCAGATTTAGAGAGAAATGTACCGCTGCAAACAAAAACTGTCTTTATCTGAAGAGTCATAGTTTATTGAAAGGGTTACTCTAATTTGAGGTTACTCCTATTTCATGACAATCACCAGCTCTTTAATCAAAATTGAACATTGCAGCAAGTCAAGTTGTATTTTCATTGCTCCATGTAAATATATCAAAAAATTGTCAGTGTAAATAATTGTAAGAGAGAACCACCCATACAAATCCTGCTTTGTTTCTACTTTACAGACAGGTTATTATTAAGTCAGAATTTCTAGTAATCGTCTTTTACATTTAGTGCCAGTCTTCACAGGATATTTGAAATAACTTGTAGAAGCTAATGCTCAGCAGTTTCCACAAGAAATCATTTTTACATAAATCGTTAGGTTAAAAAAAARTATCAGAATCAGGAAGGTGATTAGAGTGGCACTATTTTAATACCAGTGATTGGTGCAGATTGTCTTATTCAAGCCATGTAGAGGCCACCAGGTATTTCAGAGATGCCAAACAGACTGCAGATACTTGGCAAGACCAAATTTTGATTACATTCCTGAAGTCTGCTACTTCCAGTTGTGGTATTATACAATCAGGTAGGAAGCAACAGCCGTAAGTATGATTTCTTTCTGGTACAACTTCTGACTGACATGTTTAAAAAACTAAGGACTGAATTAATTTAGTACCATCAGATTTAATTTCCAGGAAATATGTTAAACTATTGGCTGTGGATTTTTTTTCTACTTAGCCATACAAGTCACACTACATCCAGTAGTAAAGTAGTTTCTTTCTCAYGGCTTTCTCATGAGACTTTCCTCAATATTTTAGCAAACTACCTATAAATTTGYCTATTCTTACCCTTATGCACAATGTTGGAAGAACATGAGTAATGGTAGATATTCAGCACAATCTTTCCAACCTCATAAGCTTTTAGGCCCAGTTTTGCAACCATTTTATAGTGCATATCATGTTCATGTGTTCTTTGATGTAAAACTTCTCCTTTTAGTAAATATTTKCACCATTGAGACTATAGCTACTAATTTCTCATTCAGAAACATTAATTTAGGTCATTWGTATGCATGTCAAAGACAGTATTTTGAGATATTTTTGCAGTGAAAGTCAGTATTTTCTTCCCAGTTGCATCTGATCGGTCCRTGTGAGGAAACAATGTGTAACGTTTTATAGCTGAAAGGGAAGCATTACAACATAACAGAAAATAAGCAACTTAATGTGCTGTGCAGTACAATTTTCACTGTTCAGTGTGAAACATCGCATGATCTAAGAGAATACAGAGGGGAAAGTGACTACTGTCAAAATAAATGGAATCCAAGTCCCATTTAAAGACAAATACCTCTAACTTAACGACCTGATTCATGAGTAAGTATTCATATCAAAGTTACCCCATAGACATCATGAACTTTTATGTTCTTCCTGAGGAAATTTCAAGCATTTTAGTTAACATTAATTTTTCGAAGAATTCTCAGAATCACTTCTCAACTTGAATGAAAAAGAAATCAGAGATTATGAGTAGACTCTAAAACATGTAATAACTAGAAGTGATTAGATGAGAACCAGTCCACAAAAATATTTTACGTTTTTCTCTCAGAATGACTGAGAGATATTTAGCACATTTCTTTACCTTTTATTTTGTAAAGGTGGGAGTACTTGAAAGCAATGACCATAGCAGTACAATAAGTACTGGAAAAGGCAGTTTTTTTTTTTTTTTTTTTTTTTTTTTTTT
>NW_028186801.1:2723557-2725056 GCF_003343005.1 Rhea americana | reverse complement strand
TATACATCAGCTCTTAAAGAATATTCAGAAATGTTGACTTTTATTTTGTGAATAACTGTTACTTAGGATATGATCAGAAATGTAGAATTGCTTCATACTAATCTCCAAATAACCATTGGATGCTAAAAACATTTGGAGACTGATTACCTAAGGGGAGATAAAAAATTTGGAGAAGGATATGTCATTCCAGGTACATATTGTCCCAGACAGGAAAAAATTTGAAAGCAAAAATAGGAAGAAAGTGCCCAGCTACCCTGAACTTTCTGCAGAAGCTCAGTAGCATTGAAAATCACTTTTGTGAAGTTCACTATGTCTAAGGTACCTTAGAGGAGCTGTCTCTTATTTAAACACCAAAATGCTTATATGTAATTTTTCACAACTTAGCATCTGCAATTGTGCAAACAAGCTGTACATAAATATATCATCTGGCTATGGCCCTAGGGAGAGGACTGAGGAGTGGCAAGGAGGCTTTCAAGGCCAGCATTCACCAGTGGCAAAGCTGATCCTCTTTGTTTAAAAGCCTCTGCTCTGCTCAAATTCAGTGATGGCAATGACGTAGCTGTTATTTGTCAGTGCGGAGTGAGCAGTTATAATTGTGTTATTGCTGTTCCCTCAATTTCCTTCGTAAGTAATAATTTTGGCAACAGTATGGGGAAATGTTTTTTTGCAGACTTGAAAACACCGTTACAGACGAAAGCATCTTGCATTTATTCTGGTGGTGACAGTAAGAAAAAGATGGCTTGCTTCCAAACAATTTGCCAAACATAACACATTTGATTTGTCCCATCTTCTTTTTTCCTCTCTCTTCTTCTTTTTGTAATCACAGCACTTTATCCCTGCAGACTCTTCCACCTAATGTTGTTGGATGATCTTTGTCAGCAGTGCTTTGTGAGATAACATTCTCTGAGCCTGCCTTTTGCACAATAGTTAAGGCATGTTTTCTCTAAAAAGACCATTCTACTTTTTACATTTGCTTTAGAAATCATTCTTGGACAGATTCTTGGTAATCCCTGGTCTCCCAAATACTGATGAATATGTTTATTTTTTTTTCTCAGAATCCTAGTGACACAGATTGGTTGCATAAATTTAGACATATGTGAAGTTATGTAAAGTGAGGCATGGGCATATGTTTGCAGAACTGGGGCTCTGATTTTGCTAGAGGCGTGATATGAATAAGATTCAAAATCTGGCCAACTATAATTGCACTCAAATACAAAGCAACGGTTTATTAAGGTTTAAGGATATAYTTTTCTACTAGCCAAATGTGTGAGGCATTTTTAGAGTCTAGTAAACTGGAACTGGGAAATAAGCAATGATCATTCTTTTTATTTATTTATTTATTTATTTTTTGTCTTAGGAAGAATATTTTCCTAACTTGAAGTTAATTGCAGGCCATGCTCATAAAGAACAAAAATTTACCATAAATCTGCATACCGATATAAACCAGCCATCTAGACTGAGCATCAATAAGACATTTGCTTTTTTTTTTTTTTTTTTTT